>NW_025818430.1:0-1675 GCF_002878395.1 Capsicum annuum | reverse complement strand
AAATAACATGAGACACAAGATAAGTACGAAACAACAATAACAACAAGTATATATACAAAGCATACAACAAACAAGGTAAATAATGTGTGCGATGCCATGAGGATGCAATTCTAACTCTGACCACATAATGTATAACCACAACCAACCACAAAGACACATTTCCATAACCAACCACAACGATACATTTCCACAACCATGTGAGCCTATATCCACTCATTATTTCCAACCATTCTTAAATTTCCACATGTTTCATATGCAAATATAGAATGAATACATCACAATACACAAATCGTAACACAACATGCTTTTTCATCCATAAGATATAATTATTCATGTATGTTTAAGGCTATCAATATCAAAATAGAACCCACATGGTCCCACATATCAGATAATGTCTCATAACAAATAATTATATCACATATCATCCGCCATATGAGAACAACACGTTAAGCTAGCCAATTTTTATGATTTGTTCCCATCCCCTTAACATGCATTTTTTATATTAATGAGCTACTTAGCCCAATCTGAAATAGTTAATCCATAACCTACCGCAATGCCGAAACTGGTCTGCAATACTTCACACCACAACCATACTCCTTAAGAATGATCCTGAAATCAGTTAAAACAAAGAAACATATAATCTACACTTCAAACCAACACCAATAATACCTATATTGCGTACTATTAATCGGGGGCAAAATGGACCTCCAAAATGGGTTTTGAAAAGGAAGAGAAAAATCATAACCTTATTTAAAAAACATGTTATTCATACCTTTAGGAACCTACCTCTGAAAACCCAAGTCAAATTGAGTTAAAAATTAGGTCCAAATAGAAGAAAAACCTTTACAAACTTTACCAGGTAAAACCTTTGAAATCCTTTTTAAAATAAAGAATCAAAGTTGTTTTAAATATGAAATCGAGGAAAATCAAGTAATTATAGGGTAAGGGACATTATTAAAGCTAAAGGACTGAAATTGGGGTTTAAAATTAAGCCCTAAGGTTTTGGGGTTTTGAACAATTAATCAAGAAACTTAAACTAAGAAAAGAGTGAATTCTTACCTTAAATCCTTAAGAGAATCGAGAAATATATGCTAATCTAGATTCCCAAGCACACACAAACTTCACTTTTAATGTCTGACATAATTTTAGGGTTTACTCTCAAGAGGTAAGCTCAAAAATGGCCAAATTTGTGACGTAAGGGGTCTTTTTATACCCTTTCCACATCACCAAGTATGGTAATTGCAATCTTAGGTATGCAATCGCACACCCTGACTGTAGAAGAGGGTATGGAAATTGCCACACTCTTAGTACAATAACACTATCTAACAAGGTGCAATCTCCACCCAAGGAGGTGTGATTGCAAAGGCACCAGATGATAGCTGAAAGTATGGAAATTTTCCATATTTCTGCCATGGCCTCAAGATTCATTTAGAATATGATCTACGTAAATGAACTATGTAACCATGCTAAATTTAATGCTCCATACTTAATGATGATATCAAATTTTGAAAAGTCATCGTTTTCACAAAGTTAACCCCCAAACCCCAAAATAATTATTTTCTACACCGAGGGTCAAATATCGTAAAACCAGACCAAATATGTTACCACCCTAAAATTAATGTTTCAGATCTGCTGGCATAGTTCGTTCATCCATCCATCACCCGGATCAAAAGAA
>NW_025818429.1:0-1256 GCF_002878395.1 Capsicum annuum | reverse complement strand
CTATGCATCATGATATCGCCGGGAATGTATCATTAAATATTTACATCTAATTATGTACGTTCTTTTATTAAAGATATAACAACATTTGTTTTGAGTAATTGAAGAAAGTAATAAGTTTATCCATGTACGATCATTAGCTATAGAAAGGTAGAGGAGTGATGTAGGACAAAATTGAAAGATAATAATGTATTCTTACAAAGTGTTTTTTTACTTGTGTTTTCTTAATTTGATGACTTCTTTGCTCCCTTTTTGTTATATTTTATACCCTGAATTGGATCGTCGAGAACTAATAATATTTATATTTTAATTTAATATGATGTATGTACAATAAAGGCTCCATTAATTGTGGCTTAATTTTCCTCTACATCTTTTTCTTTGATGCGCAAAAAAATTTTTAATTCATTAAAATTTTCATTGATGTATAGTTTTATTGATTAACACGAGACACACGTGCAAAACACGTATACTTGACTAGTATAATTAATCTAATTGGTTAGAAATATAATCATATAATATATTTAAATGGATATGCGTGGTAATCAAGATACCATATATATTTGGTAAGCTATTTCACGCGTATTTTGGCAACAGCTAGGAATCCAAGTGCAAGTCCTAATCCTACATAAAAAGGGAAAACACTTTTTTTTATTCTATATATACTTATGAGTCCAGTTGCAAACTTCAATATTTATGCTTCGATTAATTTCATCAAATAATGGAGTCATCCACATCTGCTAGTCAAATTCATGTGTTCCCCCAATTTTGTAATGCTAGAAGTACTCTTCCTTGTGCAGTCAATATTTCAGGCATCAATTTTAAGTTGGAGATTGATCTACTTGTAAAGTTTCCTTACACTTGTGTTGATAACATTATCGAAGAGTACTCCTTGCATACTAAGTGGTATGGGAAGTACAACTCATTATCATGGGTCTTTGGAAAATCTTGGAGAGCAAACAAGATTTAATCAAACAAATTTTGGAGTATGCTCGTACAACACAGAACCTTGCACCTCTTTTGCAAGATGATGATACAGCTTATGTGAGCCTGATAATTGTTCAGAAACTTTATGTATCTCCTCAAGAATTTGAACTTACCAAATCCAGAATTATTAAAAACCAATATGATGAGATTGGAGAAATAGTTTGTAGAGTTACTTCTAAAGTAATCAAGGGATTGGGACAATCACACAAACACCATCTTTGTATGAAAAATTACGATGGATTGAAGCCCGTGAAGGGGATATTAAAGATGCTGTG
>NW_025818428.1:0-1130 GCF_002878395.1 Capsicum annuum | reverse complement strand
TCAAGCAAATAAGAGTCAAAATAAAACCACATTCAAAACAAAAAAATCCTCTTTAAAGTTTCTAGACTTAACCATTTTCAAGCAACTAAGTCTCAAAATAAAACGACATTCAAAATAAAAAAATCCTCTTTAAAATTCCTACACTTAAACATTTTCTAGCAACTAAGTCTCAAAACAAAACCACATTCAAAACAAAAAAATCCTCTTTTAAGTCCTTAAACTTAATCACTTTCAAGCAACAAAGTGTCAAAACAAAACCATATTTAAAACAAAAAAATCTCCTTTAAAGTTCCTACACTTAATCATTTTCAAGCAACTAAGTACCAAAACAAAACCACATTCAAAACACCAAATTTCCTTCAACGTACCTAAACTTAACCATTTTCAAGAAACTAAGTGTCAAAACAAAACTACATTAAAAACAAAAAAATCTTTTTTAAAGTCCCTATACTTAATCATTTTCAAGCAACTAAGTCAGAAAACAAAACCACATTCAAAATTAAAAAATCCTCTGTAAAGTCTCTACACTTAACCATTTTCAAGCAACTAAGTCTCAAAACAAAACCACATTCAAAACAAAAAAATCCTCTTTAAAGTTGCTAAACTTAATCATTTTCAAGCAACTTAGTCTCAAAACAAAACCACATTCAAAACAAAAAAATTCTCAAGTAAGTCTCAAAACAAAACCACATTCAAAATAAAAAAAATCCTCTTTAAAGTCCCTAAACTTAACCACTTTCAAACAACTAAGTCTCAAAACAAAATCACATTTAAAACAAAAAAATCTCCTTTAAAGTTCCTAAACTTAAT
Source organism: Capsicum annuum (assembly GCF_002878395.1). NCBI lineage: Eukaryota > Viridiplantae > Streptophyta > Magnoliopsida > Solanales > Solanaceae > Capsicum > Capsicum annuum. The sequence goes on along the minus strand of NW_025818428.1, from coordinate 320 downwards.
CATTTTCAAGCAACTAAGTATTAAAACAAAACCACATTCAAAACACAAAATTTTCTTCAACGTCCCTAAACTTAACCATTTTCAAGCAACTAAGTGTCAAAACAAAGCCACATTCAAAACAAAAAAATTCTTTTTAAAGTCCCTACACTTAACCTTTTTCAAGCAACTAAGTCTCAAAACTAAACTACATTCAAAACACAAAATTCCCTTTAAAGTCCCTAAACTTAACTATTTTCAAGCAAATAAGTGCCAAAACAAAACCACATTCAACATAAAAAAATCCTCTTTAAAGTCCCTAAACTTAACCCTTTTCAAGCAAC
>NW_025818427.1:0-1169 GCF_002878395.1 Capsicum annuum | reverse complement strand
ACTTTTGCTCAGGACCCTCCTGAAAAAAGGGATTTTACTTTCTATTCAGGTCCCTCCTGAAAAATGGGCTTTTACTTTTGTCAGGACCCTCTTTAAAAAATAGATTTTACTTTCTGTTCAGGACCCTCTGAAGAATGGGATTTTACTTCTGTTCAGGACCCTCCTGAAAAATAGAATTTTACTTTATGTTCTGGACCCTCTTGTAAAATATGATTTTACTTTCTGTTCAGGACTCTTTAGATAAATAAGATTTTATTTCTTTTCAAGACCCTCCTGAAAAATGGGTCTTTACTTTCTATTTAGGATCCTCCTAAAAAATAGGACTTAACTTTCCGTTCAGAACCCTCCTGAAAAATAAGCTATTGATAAATTGGACTTTATTTTCTGTTCAGTACACTTCTAAAATATGGAACTTTACTTCATATTCAGGACCATCCTGAAAAATAGGATTTTACGCTGTGCTCAGGACCCACCTGAAAAATGGGACTTTACTTTCTAATTAGTACCCATCTGAAAAATGGGACTTTACTTTCTACTCAAGACCCTCCTAGAAAATAGGATTTTACTTTTTGTTTAGTACCCTCCTGAAAAATGGGACTTTATTTACTGTACAGTACACTCCTGAAAAATGGGATTATACTTTTTTCAGGACCCTCCTGAAAAATGGGATATTACTTTTGTTCGGGACCCACGTAAAAAATAGGATTTTACTTTTGTTTAGAACCCTCCTAAAAAAATAGATTTTACTTTCTGTTCAGGACCCTCCTAGAAAATAGAAGTTTAATTTTTGTTCAGGACCCTCCTGAAAAATGAGAATTTACTTTCTGTTCAGGACCCTCCTGAAAAAATGGGATTTTACTTACTGTTCAGGACCCTTCTGAAAAATGAAACTTTATTTTCTGTTCAGGACCCTCCTGAAAACTAGGACTTTACTTTCTGATTATGACCCTCCCGAGAAATGGGACATTACTTTCTGTTCAGGACTCTCCTAAAAATTGGGATATTATTTTCTTTTAGGACCCTTCCAAAAAATAGGAATTTACTTTTTTTTCAGGACCCTCCTGAAAAAAGGGACTTTACTTTCTGTGCAGTACCCTCCTGGAAAATGGGATTTTACTTTTGTTCAAAACCATCCTAAAAATGGGATTTTACTTTTGTTCTGGACCCTC
>NW_025818426.1:0-2236 GCF_002878395.1 Capsicum annuum | reverse complement strand
ATCCCACACTTAGTCTTTGCCATACTCTTTAGCTTAGGTTTTTGGTACTCAAACTTCCCATCAACCCATGACTCAACAAAACCAAAAACTATGTGAAGAAAAAAATACCAAAACTCTAAAACTAGAATATACCTACTTCACTTGGGTTGCCTCCCAAGAAACTCCTAATTTAGTATCGCGACACGACCCAACTCAACTTAACCAAGTTCCTTCATCCTTTTCCTCACACTTGGAGGCCATCTTATTATTCTTTTTTGACCTCTTGATTGTCCACTCTCAAGGTCAAGAACTTTTTCAGCTATAGCCTTTTCAGGATCATCAATTTGAATCAAGTTAGGTTTAGGTGGTTATGGATTAAGGTTCTTAATGAGGGTGTCCAAAGAGGTATTTTGTGGAATAGACTCCACCACCCCACACTTATACCTTTTAATCATAGTAATCATGCACGTCTTTATTATGGAATAGTGTGTTAAACGGTTTGTACACTTTAAAAATCACCTCTTCATCCTCCAACCTCATTGTGAACATACCTTCTCTCATATCAATTAATGCTCATCTCATCGCTAAAAATGGATGTCCTAAGATGATTGGTACCTGTTCGTCTGCCTAAAAATCTAAAATAAAGTTGGCAGGAATAATAAATTTACCAACCTTTATAAGTACATCCTCTATCACTCCTTCAGGATATGTTATGGTCCCGTTTGCCAACTACTGTAGTATAGAGCTTGGTCTAGGCTTCCCCAAACCCAAAATGTTGAACAAAGATAGGGGAATCAAGCTGATACTTTACCCTAAATCACTAAGTTCCTGAACCACCTCGATGCTGCCAATTTGAATATGGAGAGTAAACTTCCCAAGGTACTTAAGCTTTTTTGGCATATTTTGAGTAACCATAAAACTACACTCCTCAGTAAGTCCTACCACCTCCACATTCTGCAACATAACTTTTTTATCCACCATATCCCTTAAGCACTTAGCATACTTGGTCATTCCCTACAAAACATCTAAAAAAGAAAGGTTAATATGTAGTTCTCTGAATGTGTCAAAGAACTTCTTGAAGAACACATCATCCTTTGCCTTTATATGCATCTGTGGGAAAGGTAGTCGTGGGATATTTTTTGCTTCTTCAACAACTTTTTGTTTTGAGTACTCAGACTTACCTCAACTTTTCAGCAACTAGGCCATTTACCTGTTTCAGATATGAATCAGCATCCACCTCCTTAGTTACCTTTGGAGGTTCTTCATTAAGCTCTTTACCACTCCTAAAAGTGATTTTCATTACTTGTTTTAGATTTTTTTATATTTCTTAGCAAACCACCCTATGGCCTGGTATTTAATATTTGTGATAACTGCCTCATCTGCAACTATAAGCTTCTCGTGGCCGCTTGATAGATCTTTACATCTGCAGCCAAATATGTTTAATTAGCTAGAAACTTCTTCATCATCTCTTCCAAGTTGCTAGTTGACTGATTTGCTTGTGCCTTTGGTTGCTGAATTTGTTGTTGTTGGGTGTTCCAAGGATGATTCAGTGCCTGAGCCTACCATTTCATATTGTAATTGTTCCTATAATTAGGCCTCTGAGTATTTTATACATACATCACTAACTTTGGATTTGCAGCACACATGGCCGCAGAATAACCACTATTGTCACAAACTTCACACCAATCACTGGTCTGCTGAACTGTATTAACGGATGCTACAGGCTGTGTAGCTATAAGTCTTACGCTGCTGAACTAAGTGTTTATCAAATTTTGTAATGTAAAAAACTGAGTTGATAAAGAGATAAATTGGTCCACCTCTAATACACCTGTAATTCTTTTTGTTGCATTCCTTGAGTCTGAATGCCACTCGAGATTTTATTGTGTGATGCGGTTCAATAAAATGTACGACTCATCATAAGCCAACTCCAACGCTTGACCACCTATAGCTGAATCTAGCAAATTTTTTGTATTATGGTCAAGTGCTTCTACAAAAGTATGAGCAAGTACCTCATTTGACTGTTGATGATGTAGAGAGTCCCGGAGAAGATATTTGAATCGCTCCCAAGCATGATATTAGTTTTTATCTGTCCTCTGTTTGAAGCTCACAATATCACTGCAAAGTCTCACCATCTTAACAGATGGAAAAAACCATATTAGGAATTTTTGGGATAAATTATCCTATGTTATGATTGAATTCGCCGGCTCCATATTCAACCACTTCTTTGCTTCCCCCAATAGTGAGTGGAGAAAAGTGT
>NW_025818425.1:0-2188 GCF_002878395.1 Capsicum annuum | reverse complement strand
TTCAAGGTGCCTATTTCCATCATTGCTTGGCTTATTGGCCTGTAGTCTCTATCGTTAAAAATCATCCCCACGACGTGTATGTTACTGTGATTAGGAAGTGGATTGTCGGTGACATTTGGTGCTTCTTCTTTTTGTATTATGATTGCCTTGCTTTCGATTAACTTTTCAATGGCTCTCTTCAGACTCCAATAATTTTAGGTACTGTGACCTCGGACATTGGAATGGTACTCACACCTTACATTAGGATCAAACCAACTTGTATTCGGATCCACTTTGAAAGGAAAAACAGGTTCAATCCATCCTAATTTGACCAATCTCCGCAACAGGCTCGTATATGATTCTCCAATTGGGGTGAAGTTTTCCTTTGGCCTCTGTTCTCTTGTATAGTCTGCCGGAAGATACGGATTACGAAGGGCTTGTAAATTTGGCTGCCGCGGACGAAAACCTTGTGGCGCAGGTGCCTGCCATTGTGGATGCTGAGGAGGTCGGGCATACGCTTGATCATTAAGAACTGCAGGTTGAGGTGTATAATAATGTTGAGGAGGGCTGGGTTGTCCCTGTTGGACATGAACGTAAGGGAAGTTCCTTCCCCTTTGGGCATTGCCCAGTCCCGATGCCATCATGGATCCTTCCTCCTTCTTTTTCCGATTTCCGAAACTACCTGATCCACTCTGAATGGTTTGTGTAGTGGCCCTGAGGGCGGTTTGGCTCATGATTTTTCCTGATTTGATACCATTCTCCACCATTTCACCAATTTTTATTGCTTTGGCGAAAGGTTTACCAACCGCGGCTAGTAAATGATGAAAATAATCAGACTCTTGAGTTTGGAGAAAAACGTCAATCAATTCCTGGTCCTTTAGTGGCGGTTTGACTCTAGATGCCTGTTCTCTCCATTTTATGGCAAACTCTCGAAAACTTTTACATGGTTTTTTCTTCATATTAGCAAGAGAAGTGCGGTCAGGGATAATATCAAGATTGTATTGAAATTGTTGTACAAAATCTTAAGCCATATCATCCCAAACGTGCCAATGGGAGATGTCTTGATCGATAAACCATTCGGAGGCTATTCCCGTCAGACTTTCTCTGAAATAGGCCATAAGCAGCTCCTCTTTCCCTCCTGCTCCTTTAAGTTGATTGCAATACCTTTTTTAGTGGGCCACTGGGTCACCATGACCACTATATTTGTCGAATTTTGGGGTCTTGAACCCTATTGGCAAATGAATATTAGGGAACATACACAGATCTTTGAAAGAGATGCTTTTGTGTCCTCCCAATCCTTGTATGTTTCTCATACTCTGCTCCAGACTTCTCACTTTTCTAGCTATCTCTTTTCGTTCTTCGTTCATAATAGCCTTCTCAATCACAATATGAGACTCAGGCTGATGAGTGGGCTGATATGAATTTACGGGTTTGGATGCTAATTCAGGAGGATAGACTTGATCATGATTTAGCTCGCTGATAGGCTTCTGTATCAGTGATGGAGGATTTATATTAGTTGTCACGGCCGGAATAAAAAGTAGGTTGTTCATGAATGATGGATTTGGAGGACGCATGGTGGATGTGCCAGCAGCGCTAGACACATTAGCATATGGACCAAATCCAGGAGGATAAAGTGGATCGTCGACTTGGGCTTGAGTAGAACTGGGACGATTTGCATCTGAAAGGCCAGGAATCGAGGAAGGCGGGGCTTGTCCATTCTCCCAGGCCTGATACATTTCCGTAATTTGTTGCTTCAATAACCTATTCTCCTCTAAAGATGCGAACTCTCATAGAACTAACTGATCTCGACCTTCTTCATTGTCAGATTCTATTCCATCTTTTCGAGTCATCTTCCTTTTTCCTTTATACCTTGTGTTGTACGGGTGAGAGGCCAGCTTAACCACAACCAACCACCTTATTCTTTCTCTCTCTCTCTTTGAGACAGAAACAAATATGTTAGGATTTAGAGCTTTTAAAAATATTGATATATTCATAATTAACTCAAATGTCATGCACCTAAGTAATTTCCTTCCTGAAATGGACTTAGGAAAACCCTCTTGTTTCATCCCGACTTTGGTGAATTAATTTTTTTCTCATTATTTAACGCCAACATCTTAAAATTGTTACTTGAAACTTGAAAAAATATTTGATCGCACCCGCCTAGGGTTGCCTACGTATCATGTTTTAGATGAATCAGATCATCACGTAG
>NW_025818424.1:0-1194 GCF_002878395.1 Capsicum annuum | reverse complement strand
TAATAGGTGTAATGACTGTGATAATAATTTGTGCAATTGTGATGAAACGATGTATAAACTTCAAGCGCAATTCGAAGACCTCGATCTTGATGTCAAAACTCTTACTGCTGACAATATTCTTGAATTACTTAGAGAAGTTTCGGATGAAAAACTTTGTGAGAAAATTCTAAATCTTGCCACTCAAAAAACTTCGACTTCTTCTAGTACGTCCAGAGATAACACTTTCGAAAATCAACCTATGTCTTATTCTTTAGCCGAAGTGAATCGACGGCTCGCTATAAGTAAAACTCCTGTTAGAGACACCACTTTTGACGATTTAAAACTCGAAGTTGAAAAACTTAAACGGGAAATTATTTCGTTACAACAAAATCAGATGGTTACTGATCATCGACTTTTAAAACTCGAAGAAACAACAAATGTTTCAACTCCCTCTCCAAAAGGAAAGGAAAAAGATTTTGAAAAAACTTCTGAGGATACTCTTCACCTTGCAAACTTCAGTACCGAAAATTTGAAAAATGATTCTTTTCTAGGAATGATGCAAATTGTCTCTTCCCATAAATGGTATATATTAATTGTACCATTTTGATTAATAACAACTTCTTTATTACTAACGTTGCTATGATTGATAGTGGTGCCGACGTTAGTTGCATCCAAGAAGGTCTAATTCCTACAAAATACTTTGAAAAAACTACTCATGTTATTAGATCTGCATCAGGACATTCTCTAGATATTAATTATAAACTGCCTAACACGCATATTTGCCGAAACAAGGTATGTATTCCTCATTTCTTCTTTTTGGTCAAAAATCAAATTTATCCGCCAATTATTCTAGGTACTCCTTTCATAAATGCTATTTATCTTTATACGCATATTGATGTTAGCGGTTTTACAGCTACGTATAAAAATCAGCCAATTTCGTACCCTTTTATCACTCATCCAGTCACTAGAGACATAAACGCTCTTCTGAATATAAAACAAAATCAGCTTAATTTCCTACAATTAGAAATAATGAGCCTTAATATTTCCGACACTATGAAATCGGTTAAAATAAAAGAAAAAATAAAAACTATTTCTTCCCAATTAATGCTTGATATCTGTGCTGATCATCCAAACGCTTTCTGGAATCGAAAGAAACATATTGTTTCTCTTCCTTATGAGGAAGATTTCAGCGAAGACAAAATCCCTACCAAATCT
>NW_025818423.1:0-1148 GCF_002878395.1 Capsicum annuum | reverse complement strand
AGAAAATTTGTTCAATTTACCATAAATAAATTATGAGCAATTTATTTTGTAAAATAATCCCTAATTATTTTTGTACCTAATTCAAATCATCAATTGTACAAAAATCAGTCCACGATGTAATTCAAGAAACGTGATACACAATCAGATGTTCTTTACCAAAATCTTATTCAAATTATCACAAGATCAATCCAACAATAAAAATATAATACGCAGTCAAATGTTCTCCGTTATAATCACTAGCCGAGAAATTTGTCAACTAATTCGAAGAAGATGGATAATTTCAAAATTCGGAATTAGCAAACTATGACAAAATTGATCATTATTAAAATTTTGATTTTTCACATCTGGTAGTCTTAAAACATAAGCACACAAAATGGCAAAGAATCGGATGAAATAAATCATTCATACATTGCTAATTCAGAGTCCGAAATCTGTTAAAGAAGGGGAAAAGAGATTAAAATGAATCACAAACATTTAAATATTTAGGCAAACCTGTGGATGGATTTTTGAAAACCCATCTCTTTTTTGACAAACGGATCAACGGCACAGAGAAGGTTCGTGGCGGGTGGACGACGGAGATGACCTGGGGCGGCGACGGTTGGTTCACGGAGGAGGTTGGATAGCAGGGGGGTCTTGTGGCAATGTTGGAGCGGCGTTGGCGTGCTGGTTCATCGCCGGAAAGGGGAAAATGGAGGGAGAGATGGTGATGGAGGCTGAGGGCCTAGCGGCAGCGGCGAGGACGAACGGCAGGAGGCAGTGGTAGATCTGGTATCGCCGGAGTAGGTGTTGGCAGCGCATATAGAGAGCGGTGGGAAAGCTATTGGAGAAGGGGGTCTCAGTGGCGCTGCTCCGCCGATTAGCGACGGCAGCCATGGGAAAGAGAGGTGAGATAGAGAGAGAAGGAGAGGTGAAAGAGAGAAGGGGCAGCTGTTGTTTGGTTTTGGAATTAGGGTTAGGTTTTTGGATTAAAAAGGAAAGAAAGGTGTATTAGATCTCAGTCGTTGGATCCGTTTAGGATCAACAACTAAGATCTAAAAATTGAAAATTTGGAATTGAGTTTCAAATGGCTAGAATTGTAAGAAATTGGACAAAATTAAGTTAAAAGGTGAATAAATTTAGGCAAAATGAATTAAATTAGGCTGTTATTT
>NW_025818422.1:0-1586 GCF_002878395.1 Capsicum annuum | reverse complement strand
TTTTTATTCGAGAAAAACATCTAGTTCCCCGAACTATGACCAAATTTTGCTACGACACACGTCTACTTCACGAGGGTCCTATTACCCCTTAAACTAAATTTTAACGTATTTTTGTCAATATTTTTAGCTAACGTGATACCTTTTGTCAATCATTTTAGATGGTGTGACACCTTTGATGTGAGCTCCATTTTATATAATAAAGGTGTCATATTAGCATAAAAAAAATGACAAAAATACGCTAAATTTGAGTTCAGGGGATAATAGGACCCCTATGAAATTGGAGTGTGTTGTAACAACTTTGACCATAGTTCGGGGTGGTACTAGAGGCTTATCTCTTTTATTTATTGTTTGTATTTTCTGCATTGAAATATGTTTATAAAATTAGGATGACTTATTATTTTCACTTGTAAAATAAATAGTATTGTTTTGATTATTATTAATAAAACTAATTTTCTTATTATGCTAATTTACTTCATAAAGATCATTATTAGCTTATACACTTAATTAGTATTTCTTACTTTTTTTTTCCTAGAAGAAAATGTTTATGTTTTTATGAAAATTTTGTTATATGAATTTTTTTTTAAAATGAAAATATGATGATTTTAAAGAAGTTAAAAAAAATTTGATGATAAAGGGTAAAATAGGAATTTTAAAAAGTCAATTAGGATAAAGGGGGAGTATGATTATTGTTCAAAGTTGAGGGAGAGTTTGATTTTTAAGACAAAGTTGGGGAGGGAAAATAATTTTGACTCAAAAAAAGAAAAGATGTTTTTTTCTTTGGCTGAGGTGCGGATCTCTCTCTCTCTTTAAGGAGATTCAAGCCCACTTCAGCAAAGTATTTCACCGGTCCAGCAGTGATTTTCTTGACTTGTCCCCTCTAGGATACAACAGTCTTTCTCACAACTCCAATCGTACTTTCTTCGGCTCTCTCGCAGTTTTCGTGAATCTTACTCGTTTTTATTTGCCCATAACACAGCTTTCACAAAGACCCATACCAACAGATTTCAGCTTCTTTAAAGCTCCTTTTGCAGCCAGCATCTTCATTCTTTTGGCACTCATGTGTCCAAGTCTATTGTGCCACAGACATGAATCGGAAGCACCCTTAGCAACAACAACTATATTTATACACCCTGTAGTGGTGTACAAGGTTCTAGTTTTTGTGCCACGTGCTACAACCATAGCACCCTTCACAATCTTCCACTAACCTTTCCCAAACTCTGGTACATAGCCTGTGCTATCCAACTGACTGACAGAGATTAGATTCTTCTTGAGACTAGGAACATATCTGACATTCTCCAATGTCCACTGATTTTCTGCTGGAGTTTTTATGCAAACATTCCCCTTTCTTTCAATCGGCAATGGAGTTTTTGGAACAATTCCTTGCTTGGAGATGAATGGAAAGATGCACCAGAATTCAAAATCCAAGATTTAACGGGCCTGTCCAAACTAAGGATTAGAGCATCCCCAATGTATTCTGCTGAATTAACATAATCATTATCATCTCTAGATTTATGATTTTTCTTCCTCTTGGGTTTCTTGCAATCTGTCCGAAAGTGTCCTTTCTCTCCATAATTCCAACATGTCAC
>NW_025818421.1:0-1405 GCF_002878395.1 Capsicum annuum | reverse complement strand
TCGGTCTCATTCAAATTAAGATTCGGTTTGTCTTCAAACTGTTCCAAATCTTTGCTTATTTCTTCTAGTGCTTCTTCTTCATCATATTCCCCATCCTGCTTCATTACATCTTGATTAGTTTGGATTTTAAGATCAGGCTGAAAATTCTGCGTGCATGTCATGTCATTAGAGTCAACATAAAGAGAACTGTTAAAAAAGCAAAACAAAATATATTAGACATGAAACAAAAGGGACATTGCATTTCATTAAATAAAAAGATAGAAGGGTTTAAACATAGATGCCAACATAACATAAACAAACTAAAATCCGAATTACAACCCTGAAATAACTCAGATAAATAGAAAGAAAAAAAAAATAAACTACCAAAACTCCCTCCTGATGGGGAGAGGAGTGACTTCCCAATTATTGAGCCAGACAGCTGGACCTATGAATTGCACGTCTGCTAAACTGGTACCTTCTCCTGCTTCAACCATATCAACTTTAGTAAAAAGGTTCTGATAGTCATCAACCAATTCAACTTCAAATTCGACATGCTTCGTGACACCACTCTTAACAAATGATTCACTAAGTAGTGGCATTGGGCGAGGGAGTGACCATGTTTCCTTTTTCCTTCCCTTGGCTTTCTTCAGATCTTTAGCTGTAGGCTTAAATCCCAGACCAAATGTGTCTACATTCTCAATCAAACATATGGGACGAACCATACCGTGCAGAGACGCTCCTAAATCCTTTCCTAGCTCAAAGCTGTATTTCCAAAGTTCACTCACCATCATGATACAAGCAGAAGACAATTGTGGTCCCAGAATAGCCTGCCATTCAAGGATACGATTCACTAGCACTGTATCAAAAATTTGATAGACGAATATCTCCTTTACGTTATTTTCTTCAATAAGAGACAAGGGAGAATCTTTGTAGGCTGACAAATCTCCTTCACTGTGAATAACCACTTCTTGCCTGTCATGCTCAAACTTAATCATTTGGTGCAGTGTAGACGCAACCGCCTTGTCCTTGTGAATCCACGGCTTTCCCAACAACAGATTGTAAGAGGAGTCTACATTCAATACTTGAAACTCTATGGCGAACTCAACAGGCCCTATGGTCAACATTAGTTCTATTTTCCAATGGAATTTGATTTTGCACCATTGAAAGCCCTAACACATACATTGTTGGGCTTGATCCTGTCAGCACCAATATTAAACTTTTACAAAGTAGAAATAGGGCAAATATTTGCACCTAAACCTCCATCAATCATAACATGAGTGACGTAGAAATCTTTACACTTCACTGTAATGTAAAGGCCCCGGTTATGCCCTGTACCTTTAACAGGCAATTCATCATCAAAAAAGCTGATCCGATTGACCTCAAAGATTTTTCCAACCATTTTCTCAAGCTGGTTGATTGTAATCTC
>NW_025818420.1:0-1169 GCF_002878395.1 Capsicum annuum | reverse complement strand
ACCTCAAAGATTTTTCCGACCATTTTCTCAAGCTGGTTTATTGTAATATCCCTAGGAACATATGCTTCATTTAATACCTTCAGTAAAACATCACGATGCTCCTTGGAGTGCAACAACAAAGATAAGAGGGAGATTTGAGCTGGGGTTTTCTTCAACTGGTCTATTATTGAATACTCTGGAAACTTCATCTTTTTCAAAAATTCTTCGGCTTCTCCTTCGGTGATAGGCTTTTTGATAGATGACGGTCTACTTACCATTGGCTTGGCCTTTCTTAAGCTTTCAGGCACGAAGCATCCTCCTGACCTAGTCAAACCCCCTACCTTACCTACATCTTCCACTACTTCTTTCCCATGATAGGTCATCATAGTCCGCCCATAATTCTAGGGAACCCTTTTCGTATCAACTATCGGAGGTTGGGTCACCAGTTTGAGGATAATAGGCGCTGCCAGTACTCTTTTCATTGTCAAGATGGGCTGACTCAGAGCTCCTACCACTGTCAACTTAGATTTATCCTGACTTAAATCAACATACCTTTTGGCACCTTGTACTGTGACCAGGGGTTTCTTTGTGCTTTCTTAGGCTTTATCTTCTCTCATTCCTTCCCGGTTTAATGATATTGCTTTCAAAGACTCTGCTACATTCACCGATTTCTCCTCAATGGTCTGTATCTTGACAATAGGCTTATAACCCCTCGAAGACTCTTTCCCATTATATATCAATTCTAACATATTGGCTTCAGCATGGGTTGGCAGCAGATTCTGGTATGTTTGGACCCTCCGGGGCCTGGACCAGCATCTGATTTGTGTCAATTAAATCTTGGACAACTCTCTTTAAATGTCAGTATTTCTCGATATCATGGCCTGGCATATCAGAACAGTACGCACACCTTAAAGAATAATCGAGATTCCTCGGCGGTGGATTTGAAAGCCTTCATTGAATTGGGCTTAAAACCTTCAACTTTCTCAACCTATCAAACAAGCTATCATATGACTCCCCAAGAGGTGTGAATTGATTTTTAACCGCCTTCTCTTTCTTATACTCGGGCATAGGCTGAAAACTGGGTCTGGAGGGGTTTTGGTAATTTGGTAGAGCGAATGGGCAATTTTGTGGAGCTTGCGCGCGCCACTGCGGGTAAGAAGGGGTTTGGGCATATGGTTGCGTGCTATATA
>NW_025818419.1:0-1721 GCF_002878395.1 Capsicum annuum | reverse complement strand
AGCTATTATTGTAGGCAAACTCAATAAGAGGTAAATGATTATCCCAGTTGCCCTTAAAATCTATTACACAAGCTCGTAGCATATCTTCAAGTGTTTGGATGGTACGTTCTGCTTGTCCATCTGTTTGAGGGTGAAAAGCTGTACTCAACTTCACTTGTGTTCCCAAACACCTCTGAAAAGACTTCCAAAAGTTTGCGGTAAATTGGGTTCCCCGATCTGATATAATAGAGATTGGTACTCCATGTAATCAGACTATCTTTTTAATGTACAGCTTCGCATACTCTTCAACTGTGTAAGTGGTCCTAACTGGTAGGAAATGTGAGGATTTGGTAAGCCTAACAACAATCACCCATATAGAATCAAACTTTCGGGATGTACGAGGCAAACCAATAACGAAATCCATGTTGATCATGTCCCACTTCCAGCTTGGAAGAGCAATGCATTGCATATAACCTTCGGGTTTTTGGTGCTCAACTTTAACTCTTTGTCAATTTGGACATTCAACTACAAATTCTGCAATGCTCTTTTTCATGTCATTTCACCAATACATATCTTTCAAATCTTGATACATTTTGGTTGATCCTGGATAAATGGAATACCTTGAACAATGTGCCTATGTCATAATCTTCTTTCTTATCCCATCTACATCTGGCACACACAATCAGTTTTGGCACTGAAGTACTTCTTCTCGCGTAAGCTCAAATGCCTTGGTCGCACCACTCGGAACGTTCTCCTTATGCTGTAACAAAATAGGATCTTCACATTGCTTCTCTTTCACTTCAGCTACTAATGAAGATTCCGCAGCATTATGTACGATAAGCTCTTTATCCAAAGTTTCAAGAAGGCGAACTCCCAAACTAGGTAACTGGTGAATATCTTTAATCATCCCTTGCCTTTCTATAGGCGCCATCATAGCCTTACGACTTAACACATCAGCTACCACATTTGCTTTCCCTATATGGTACAAGATATCAACATCGTAGTCCTTTAATAGATCAAGCCATCTCCGTTGCCTTAAATTTAGATCCTTCTGATTAAAAATATATTGCAAGCTATTATGGTCAGTATATATATCAACATGAACCCCATATAAGTAGTGGCACCATATCTTTAAAACAAAAATAACTGCTGCCAGCTCAAGATCGTGTGTAGGATAACTTTTCTCATGTGGCCGCCATTGTCTAGAAGCACATGCTATTACCTTACCAGGCTGCATCAATACACATCCTAAATCAATTCTGGAAGCATCACAATACACTGTATACCCTTCGGTGCCTTCTGGAAGTACCAACACGGGTGTAGAAATCAACTTGTTCTTTAAATCTTGAAAACTCTTCTCACAGGCATCATTTCATTAGAATTTGGATGCTTTATGGGTTAGCTTGGTAAAGGGTGCTAAAATGGAAGAAAAGCCTTCAACAAACCTTCTATAATAACCGATCAACCCGAGAAAACTACGAATCTCCATAGGCGTTGTGGGCCTTGGCCATTTCTTCACAGCTTCTATCTTTTGAGCATCAACCTTTATCCCTTCACTAGATACAATATGACCCAAAAATGCCACCGACTTTAACCAAAACTCACATTTAGAGAACTTTGCATAAAGCTTACAATTACGAAGAGTCTGCAATGCCTGTCGTAAGTGATTGGCATGGTCCTCTTCTGATCTAGAATTAACTAGAATATCATCTATAAAAACTATCACAAATACATCCAGGAAT
>NW_025818418.1:0-1254 GCF_002878395.1 Capsicum annuum | reverse complement strand
TTTGTTGTTCTTAAACTTTGAAGTATGAAAAGTTGAGATAAGAGGTACAGATTTTTCCACAGGGCATTCCAGAATTTGTTGGACAATAAAATTTCGAGACCGAAAAATAAATAATTTGAGACAAGAAAATATTGCAATAATCGATTTTATTGATTTCAATAAGTGAGTGTTACAATCTCTATGAATCCTCTAATTCGCCTTTTCGAATATAAATTTAAGGGCTTAAAGCTTAGTCTTGAATTTGAATTTGATTTGATGGACTTGAGGGACTTGATATTGACTTGTGCTTGAATTCAAGAGCTATTGAGCTTGTTCTTGAATATTGCGGTATCGATCTTGAACTTTGATGAACTTGATTTGAATGTTTGAGCTTTTTAGAGAAATTGCGGCGTTTGATCCACGAGCTTTCTCTTGCTATTTGTTAGAGTCCTGGAGTCCCTTTCTGAATTATGAGACCCCTATTTATAGCTGTAGGAAAGGAAGAGTCATGATTGTTTTGCGGAAATTTTGACTTTTGAAAGAGAGTCGCCACTTAATTTTGAAAAGGAATTAAGAAACCTTTATAAATACTTTAAATGATTCAAAACAGAAAAATCGTTTAAGTTAAGAGATTCTGAGTAAGCGGTTCTTATTAACGTTTTAGGAAGGTGTTAGGCACCTAAAACGTCCGCTAACTTGCGGTTATCCGATATGTTTGAAAACATTATTTTGATTAACTTTGGAAATTCAATTTGTTGAAAAAATAGTTGATTAAGGAAAAAGTTTTTGCAAAATCAGTTTTTTAGTGACTTAGTTAGGGATTTAGCTAGGTTCGCAATAAGTACTAAACAAGTAAACAAAAGGAAAAGGGGAAAGGGGAGAAATAATGATTTAGGCTTTTAGGCCCAAACCGTCGTCCCTGTCCTATTCTAGTTCGGTTTTTGACCCGTCTTCACCTGTCCTATTTCTATGTTTCCGAGCCTTTAACTCGAGTCTCACTTCACCTGTATTAATTTACAATTTTGGCTTCGAGGCCCCAAATGAATGAATGAGAGTAAATAACGGAATAGATAATGACAACAATAAATATCTAAATAAATGAATGAAATGGACACTGAGACATTCAAGTCCCTTAGGCTCTTCAACGGTGGGATTTCAACCCGCTCCCCTTCTTTCCACTCTTTATAGCCATACGTTATATAGTCATCTTGGATTCTCTTACGGATTAGACTCGAGGAGGGAGCCGTGTTGGCCCACCATGAAATATGTGGAGAA
>NW_025818417.1:0-1086 GCF_002878395.1 Capsicum annuum | reverse complement strand
CATGCAGAAATTTTATTCTAGGGGAGAATCGATTTGTCAAGCATAATGCAAGTTGAAAACAACATAAGGTTAATCCAATTAAGTTAAAGCAGCAAGCCTGAAAGCTATTAGGAAACGTGCAGAAATAAAGCAAACCACAAGCAGAAAGAAAACAAGAACACACAGATTTACGTAGTAGAATGAGTATTTTCTGGATACACAAAACAACCCTCTAAATGCACTTATATAATATGTGCATACAAATAAGTCCTAGGCTCAAAAAACATAAAGGTCCACGGGCCTATAGGCCCGATCCCTATGCTACCACCACAGACCCCATTGAAAATCACAAACATGGGTCGCAGCGCGAAACTTTTTGGGATGGATCAACAAAATTCGGTCACAACTTGTTGGTTTAAAACCGTCAAAGGGAAACTACGCAGGAATTCAATTTAAAGCTGGCCGCAAAAACAAAGATGGAGTTTGAAGAAGAGAATATGCAGAGAGTAATTATTTTCTTGTTGAAAGACCACCTCAAATTGATCATCAACTTAGCAACTTAAATAGTTGCTATTACAACTAAAAATAGGATAAAGAAACAACCTATTTCTACCAATATTAGAATAACTAATTAGTTTCCTACCAAAGATAGGACTCCTAATTTAACTAGGATTATACGTAAAAAAAAGATGGAGAAAAAAAGAAAAAAAACAGCTGCATTATTAAAGCAACTTTCAACACTCCTCCTTGCTTTATGAAATGCAAACACCAATTCTTTGCCTTAGAAGCTCGAACTTGCTGATTTGAAGTGGCTTAGTGAACAGGTCTTCTAGCTGTGGCAAATTTGAAGTCTGCAGAGGAAAAGAAGTTAGTTGTTGAGGTAGTGACTGCTGCTGCTGAACTTGCTGCATGTTTTTTTATATGCTTGTTGCTGATTGCTTGCAAGAAGAGATGGATGTGGACCATGAGGAAGAGGAGGAGCTGCTAAAGGCATTGAAACTGGCATTGAAGTCTTCTATTCTCCTTGAGGTGATGAATCAAGTGATGGGATAGACAGAGGCACTGTAGTTCCAACTCCAGGTATTGTACCCTTAGTTTGTAATATAC
>NW_025818416.1:0-1211 GCF_002878395.1 Capsicum annuum | reverse complement strand
AGATCAATCCCAATATCAATTTCCCTATCAAGAGGAATACCAAGAAGGTCATCAGGGAACACCTCAGAAAATTCACAGATCATAGGAACAGTCTGTATGGAAGGACATTCGGATCTAGAATCCTTAACGTGCACTAAATGATAGAGGCACCCTTTGGAAAATAATTTTTGGGGCCCTAAGATACGAAATAAACCTTCCCTTAGGCACTAGTGAACTACCTTCCCATTCGATTACCGACTCATTTGGGAAAAATAATCTGACCCTTCGGGTCGGACAATCAAGAGACGCATAGCACGAATACAACTAATCCATCCCTAAAATCATATCAAAGTCTAACATGTCCAAATTTGTTCGATCCACCAAGGTCTCCCTATTATGAACCGACATCACAAAACCCCTATAGACTCTTCTAGCCACAATATAGTTACCCACCAAAGTGGACAAAGAAAAGAGGTTTGAAATACATTCAGGATCAAAGCCAAAAAGGATAGCCACATAAGGGGTCTCATAAGAGAGATTAGACCCAGGATCAACTAGATAATATAAATCAAGAGAAATAATTTTTATCATACTAGTAACAACATCAAGGGACGCCTCAGAATCCTGGCGGGTGGCAAGGGCATACAAACGGTTCTGACCAGTCCCGAAGCCGGAAGTGAAAGTAGCACCCTTTGGTGTAGGAGCAGATGAAGCAGCAACAGGAACCTTATTCGCCCCGTAGTCAACCTTAGAAGGACCATACCTCTGCAGATGGCCAGGCTGACCATATTTAAAGCACTTATTCCTCTTTTTCTCGCAAAAACCACTATGCATCTGACTATAAAATCTACAAGGTGGATATGATAGAGCTAACTAAGCCTCTCTAGCCTGCGACTAGGCTCCTGGTGCTCTAAACCCACTATCATATTGAGAACGACGATCACTCGATGACTTTAGGTAAGGAGCATAAGTCGTAGAGTAGGAACCAAAATTGCCTCACTTCTTCTTAAAATACTTACCACTGTGTGTACCACTTTGTTGTTGACCTCTACTATGATCCGAATGATGAAACTTCATATTTTGACTCTCACTCATCTCTACCTGCTTCTTTTTTCTTCTTTCATTTGTTGCATGTACAGCACAAGTCTAGAGATGTTCATATCCTTGTTTAACAAGGCAGCCTTACTCTCCAAGATTAACTCATAGGACAACCTCGAAGCAAACTTCCTCAT
>NW_025818415.1:0-3670 GCF_002878395.1 Capsicum annuum | reverse complement strand
GTAGGATTTTTGTGACTTGAAAAATTTAAATAGGAAAAGGATAAACTTGAAGAATAAAAAACATAAAATAAAAAGAAATTAGACATTAAATCAGTGGACACGTATAATCAAGTAAAAAATGCTCAAGAAATTAAAATTAGTTTGTTGACATAGATGGTATCACAGATGTATTTGAGCCGGATAAACCTTAGCTTGACTCATTATGTTATCACCAAAAAATTAAAGAGGCAAAATTTCATTGGCCTAAGATAGGGCGAAGAACGACTCAAGGCTCAAATAGAGTGTGTTTTTCTATTGGTTAATTTAAATATAATTGTAAGGCATCATACTATGCACAATAATATAATATATCAATATAGTGTACATTTAGGAGTCGTTTGGTGTGAGATATAAGGTATAATAATTACGAAATAAAATAAAAATTAATTTATTTTATATTGAGTTGAAAGTGTTGGATAGTTTCAGAATTATATATATGATGAGATTAGGAGTGAGCATTCTGTTTGTTCGATTTGCTTGTATAATATCGGTTTGTCTTTTCAATTTTTTGATTGACGAAAATGGAAGTTGTAATCAAACCAAAATATATTTGATTTGATTTAATTTCTATAAATTTGGTTCAGTTATTACAAATTTTTATTTTGATTTTGAAGATTAAAGTAGTGAGTCTTTCTTTGTCATGACCGAGCACTTAAAATTTGTGATTTCTTTGTAGAAAAATTATTTTTTCTCAAACCTATTTTTCATTTTTAGATATAAATAACTCAACATGGATGAAATGAAATGAAATAATGGGAAAACATTATTTATACTGAATATATAAAATAAAAAAAATTATAAATATAAAATTTATATATATAATAAAATATATATATATACTATTGTTATCGTTGATTTTAAATTAATATATTATGTGTCGTATTTTTAGGTACACAATTTATTCATAACTAATCTGAGAATAATTATATTAGTTATTTTACTACTACTACTACTACTACTACTACTACTATTATTATTATTATTATTATTATTATTACTATTATTATTATTATTATTATTATTATTATTATTATTATTATTATTATTAGTATTGTATTAATCTGCAATCTTAGTTAATTTAATTTTTTAATTTATTTATTTTCTAGTATGATTTTGCCAATTTGTAACAATTTTAGCCTAATTTTATCCAATTTATTACAATCATAGCCCAAAATGTGTCCAATTGAACTCAATTTCAAATTTCATTCAATTTTTTTAACCAAATTCTTAATCTTTAGATCTCAGACATCGATCAACATTTATTTATTATTGTTATATTTCTTTTTAATATTAATTTTATATAGTTACTATATTTATTAAATATCAACCTAATTCAATTCAATTTTCCTGATTTATTTAAATTCTAGCTATTTGATACTCAATTTGTGTCAATTGAGTTTAATTTGACTCAATCAAAATCCTCAATTTAATTTTTTTTAACCCAATATCTAATCCCAATTTGACTCATCTCCTCAATTCTAATCTCAATCGTTCATCATATTTGATCAACGATCAATATTAAATTAATTTTCACTAATATTTTTGTTGAAATTGGACAACTTCAAACTATTTTTCTTGAATCGAGGGTCTATTGGAAACAACCCGTCTACCTTAGCAGTATGGTCTGCGTACAATGTACCCTCCATGGACCCCAATTTATGGGAATAAATTGGGTTAGTTGTGTTGACACTCAATTTTGACCTTCAATACCCCTCTTAGACTTCTATTTTAGCAAAATTATTAATTTTAAATGTTGATATTTTCTACGCATTATTTTGATATCAAATAAATATTAACGTATCGCATTCAAGATTTGAAAATATACGATTTATTTTTATATTATTATTTTTTAAATTATATAATATTTTACGTAATTTTGCTAATATTTATTAAATCATTTCCGCATTTATACATGCCCATAATTTACAAACATTATCTATTATTATTATTATTATTATTATTATTAGTAGTAGTAGTAGTAGTAGTAGTAGTAGTAGTAGTAGTACTACATCTTTCCTACATTTAGTAAATAACAACCTAAGTCAATTCAATTTGCCCAACTTATGTAATGTCTAGCCTAATTTTTATTCAATTAATTTCAATTTTAGTTAGAATTGATATTTATTCGAGCTGAATAAATCTTAGCTTGATTCAATTTTAAAAATATTTGTAAAGCTTACATGAGCTGATCAAACAGCTGAATATGATATCAAAGATGTATTTGAGCAGATCATCAATCTTAGCTTGACTCGTTATTGAGATTGAGAAATTAATGGTCATGAGTGACGGATATGTAATTCAAGATTAAATAACACATCTACCCAAATACACGAAAAATAGGTGTCGTCAACATACCTGCTTCTTCACCTGCTTCAGCTACTCCGTGATTTTACTATATTACCCTATAATTAATTATTATAAAACATTTATATATAAGAAAATTAATAATATTTAATAAAAAAAAAATAAACATCTATAACATGTTTGCTTCAGCTATTGTAGACACCTAATTTTGAAATCCCGATGCTCTCTAAGACTTTTATTTTATCAAAATTATTTAATTTTAAATATCAATATTTTTACACATTATTATTGTATAATATAATTAACGACGTGTCACACCCATGATATACAAATATTAAAATTATTTTTTATTAATTTTATTATCATTTTTTATAATTTATTAATTCAAATATAATATTTCATTTATTTATTTATTTACTTTTCATAATTTTATTAATATTTATCATATGCATACTCACATTTTACAAATACATTCCTTAGTTATTATTATTATTATTATTATTATTATTATTTATTTATTTATTTAGTTATTTTTATTATAGCAATCCCTTTTTTTATTATTTGTTTATTTAATTTTCTCAACTTATTTATTTTTAACTTAATTTGGCCAATTTAAGATAATTTCAACCTATATTTTGCCCATTTGAGTTTAATTTTAACTCTTTAATTCAATTATGACCCAATTTTAAATATCTTGTAACTTTAAATCTAAGCCATTGATCAAATTTATCAATGTCTGAGATTGATTCTCTATCTCTTTCCTTTTTAAAATACCAAAAACCAAACCCTAACCATTTTTTACCAACAACATCCACTTTCTTCTCTCTCCATATGCTCTTCTTTTTCTCTTTAAACTCCACCATTACAGCCGCCCATTTCTTCTTCTCCGGCTAACCGCGCCTTCGATGCTGCCGCTACTCCGGCACCTCTCGTCTCCCTCACCCCAATAATGACTCCACAAATCGAGCCAACACCACCGCCGCCAACCATCTCCCTTTTTTAAAAGCTCTACGGTCGTTGCCGCAGTACAGCAGCTACGCGACTGGCGGGCCTGCGATCACCGCTGCCCATCCGCACCAACAAACCCATGCTGCTCATCCAGCCGAAAATCACCTTTAGGTGAATGCCATGATAGGCTTGCTATATATTTGATGAATATTGTGTATTACCTTCAATGTGAAGTAATCAATCATTTTAAAAAAGTTGTAATGCTTAAAATCATTCCTCTGTTTCCTCTTTGTTTTTTTTTTCTTTCTCTGTGAAGTTTCTAACATTTTTTTTAAATCTACTTTTGATGACATTCTTATATTTGTCGTGTTGGTTTTTT
>NW_025818414.1:0-1445 GCF_002878395.1 Capsicum annuum | reverse complement strand
CAACAGTCACTCGGCTTAGAACAACAATATTCCCAGTGTAATCCCATATACATACGTTACCCCTACTTAGAGATAGAGAGGTTGTTTCCCATAGACCCTCTAGCTAAAGCATGACTAACTAAAGTGTGTATTTATTTTACAAGTAGTCAACAAAGTTGAGCATAGTTTTATAATATCTCACAACTCCAATTCAACATCAATTGAACATGAAAGGAGGAGATACATAAAAGCAAAAGCTAAACTACTCACTTGTTTGTCATTGATAATATGGTTTTGGGCTATAACAGTGTCTACAAGTTTGTCATTGATAATATGGTTTTTGGCTATAACAGTGTCTACAACGGTTGGATCTGTATGCCTGTATGCCTATTTTTCATAATCACCAAGTCTATTTTCTCTCCATACCTCTCAAAGTACTTAACAAATTGTTCTACCAAAATCCAATTTTCATTAACACTCTCATCAGTAAATCAAAAACCCACTACAAAAAAAAAATACTAATAATACATTAAACAATGAAAAAGAAGAGCAAAGTAACAACATTGTTTAAACGAAATGAAAGATTAAGAATGTTGTTACCTGACGATCGAAACTATGTCTTTTGTGTTCTTATCTCAATTCTCAGCAACAACAAATCGTACAACTTTCGATGAACTCAGTATGAGTACGACAAGTGCTGCAGGGCCTGATGGATATTCTGGTATGTTTTTTCATAGTTGCTAGGATATTATTCAAAACGATATTAAGAACTATGTTCAGGATTTCTGTAGGGGGAAGAACTTGTCTAAGTTTTAATCACATACTTGCCTGATTTTTATTCCTAAAATTGATTCGCCATCTAATTTTTCTGAACTTAGACCTATTAGTTTGAGTAATTTCACTTGTAAAATTATTTCCAAAATTCTTGCTAATAGGCTTAATCCCCTGTTGGGTAGGATAATCTCTGATAATCAAAGTGGTTTTGTTAAAGGTAGATTAATTACTGATAATATTTTACTTACTCAAGAGATTGCTCAGGGTATTAAGCAATACAATAAAGGCGGCAATCTAATAATGAAGCTTGATATAGCCAAGGCATATGATAAAATGTCATGGAATTTTTTAATGAGTGTTATGAAGAGGTTCGGTTTTTCTGATATTTGGCTGGATATGATTTGGAGGATTATTGCCAATGCAGGTATTCCATTCTCATTAATGGAATAGCATGGGAAATCCCTTTGGAATTCAACATGTAAATCAACCAATTGTCGACATCTTTAACACTTGGTGGAGTGTAAGGCCAGAGAATGATATCCATAAAATTTTATTGAAGATCACTCCTAGTATCATTTGTTGGGAAATTTGGAAATAATGGCGTTCTTCTAAATTTGGAGGCCAAAGACACTTCTGCTACAGTAAGATGATTTATCAAGCTTTTGGTCTTATCAAATCTGTAATGATAAAAT
>NW_025818413.1:0-1025 GCF_002878395.1 Capsicum annuum | reverse complement strand
ACTGAAAGACCGGCAACTTCTAAAACAATCTCAAATAAGTATATCAGAACCTTTGAAACACGCAGAACCACAACTCAAAGTTGACAACCACCACATCTTTGAAATTTAGATCACGTAGGATTAGCTATAGAAAAAACTATAAAATCTGACAGTAAACTGCACGACTTGGCTAGCAATAGCAAGTGGAGCAAGCTGGTATCATGATTTATCCACAAAACTGTGAAACCTCACAGAAAGTTGTGGTAAACCTCAATGTCAAGTTTAGGGGCGAAAATAAAGAGACATACATAGTTTCACATTTAGTTTCAAGAAAGTATATGTAAATAGACCAAACACAAGGGCAAAATAACTTCTTAAGCTTAGCATAGTGGGGAACAGATATCGTTGCAAACTAAAAGTACCCAATATATTTTCTCTCTTAGCTTCTTCTAAATAGTTGATCATATTACAAAAATTCTTCACGGAAATAAATCAAAAAAATTTTCAAATTTCATACTAGTAACTCCACAAAATCTTCTGCAAATTTTCTCGACAAGAGCTTCCATTTGCTTGTCCTAAAAATACAAACATTCCAATTAATTCACTACAGAAGAGCCCAAAGAAGCAAGTCAAATTCATGGAACCTTCTTAATTGAAGCAATTAAAAATTGCATGATGTTGCAGAATGATTCTTCCTTCGAGTTCTGGCTAGATAACATGCCAAGAATATCTTGAAGTAGGTCATAAATTGGATTGCTCCCTGTAAACATTAAGTTCAATGAGAAAAAAATAGTAATATTTGATATGTGTGTATAGTCAAAAACATGCAACAGCAGACGAAAGAAGCTCAACTGTAGCAAGACTAGAAAGAGATAAGATAGATTGACTTCTTTATTACCAACTGATGAAAGAAAAGTTTGGTAGATATGCTACCTTTCTTTGACAACTCATGAAAGAAAAGGTTGGCAAGATTTGAAATTCTTTCATCTTCATCTTCCAGGCAGATGAAGATGAAAGAATTTCAAATCTTGCCAACCTTTTCTTTC
>NW_025818412.1:0-1162 GCF_002878395.1 Capsicum annuum | reverse complement strand
TCAACTTTGTTGACTACTTGTAATATAAATACACACTTTAGTTAGTCATTCTTTAGGTAGAGGGTCTATGGGAAGCAACCTCTCTATCGCTAAGTAGGGGTAATATATGTATATGGGATTACACTAGGTATATTGTTGTTGTAGTTTAGTAAGTCATGTTCTAAGCCGAGTGACTGTTGAAAGCAACCTCTCTATCTCTATCTCTTTCTCATCTGATATTGAATGACATGATGAAGGTTTGGCTGGACTATCATACACTCGTATATAGCCTTCTTGTGGTAGATTTTCAGCATCTTGATTTGTGAGTATCATTTCTAGGTGAAAGGTTATATAAATGAAATGGCCATCTGCCTGGAAGATGAAGATGAAAGAATTTCAAATCTTGCCAAACTTTTCTTTATGAGTTGTCAAAGAAAGGTAGCATATCTACCAAACTTTTCTTTCATCAGTTGGAAATAAAGAAGTAAATCTATCTTATCTCTATCTAATCTTTCTACTGTTGAGCTTCTTTCATCTGCTGTTACATGTTTTTGACTGTCCGCACACATCAAATAATACTGTTTTTTTCTTTTTGAACTTAATGTTTACAGGGAGCAATCCAATTTGTAACCTACTTCCAGATATTCTTGGCAAGTTATCTGGACAGAACTCGAAGGAAGAATCATTCTGAACATTATGAAATTTTTAATTGCTTCAATTAAGAAGATGCCATGAATTTGACTTGCTTCTTTGGGCTCTACTGTAGAGAATTGATTGGAATGTTTGTATTTTTAGGACAAGCAAATGGAAGCTCTTGTCGAGAAGCTTTGCAAAAGATTTTGTGGAGTTACTGGTATGGAATTTGAAAATTGTTTTGATTTATTTACTAGAAAAATTTGTGTAGTATGATCAACTATTTAGAAGAAGCTAAGACAGAAAATATATTGGGTACTTTTAGTTTGCAACGATATCTGTTCCCTAAGTTTACACTATGCCAAGCTTAAGAAGTTATTCTGCCCTTGGGTTTGGTCTGTTTACATATACTTTCTTGAAACTAAATGTGAAAATATATATGTCTCTTTATTTTTGCCCCTAAACTTGACATTGAGTTTTACCACAACTTTCTGTGAGGTTTCATGGTTTTGTGGATAAATCACGATACCAGCTTGCTCCACTTGCTATT
>NW_025818411.1:0-1110 GCF_002878395.1 Capsicum annuum | reverse complement strand
TGCGATATAATTGTAATAAGACTACACAATCAACTAATTTATTTCACTTAATTATATTAAATTTTATGATCATAATATATATACTAAAATTTCTTAAATTTAATGTTGTAAATTTCAAAATATATTTATGGCTAAAGTAGTAGTCAATGTTCGTTGTTTTTTTAATCAATATATGTATATCAATTACGAAACTTTGCATATATTCTTTATTAAAATAATTTTCAATATTAACTGATTTTTACCGTAATTTAATCTTATTAGTTTGATAACAATACAATTATTATTAATATTATATGTTTTTTAACCATAAATTTGTCCTAATTTAGTAGCTTGATTATATTTAATTAATCTACACTTACATAAAGGACTCAAATATGGAAACAATTGATATTAATTACCGTTATAATTTCAAAAATTTAATCGCATGAATTTTTCATATTCTTATAGTTTGATTATATCAAATTGATATTAATTACCTTTATAATTTTGGGAAGAATTTTTAAAAGGTAACAATTATTTTTTTTCCTAACTGCTCATTTATTTCTCAAAAATTTCTTATAAATTTATAATTTGATTATAGTTAATTGATTATTTAATTATCCTTATAATTTTCTAAAAACTCAAATAAGGTAACCATTATTTTTTTCTCAATTACAAATTTTCTTAAATTCAATCTTTTATTGTTTTACTAAAATAGTTCAAATTTAATTGTTTTGAGGCATGACATCTTTTTTTCTATAAATCTTTTTAATACATAAGAAATGCTAAAGTCATACAATAATCTCCTTTATTTTTATAATCCAAACTTACCATTTAAAAATCATTTCATTTGAACTAATAAGATCACAGTAGATTGCACAAAATCAATCAATGAATTATATGTATTTTTATTAAATAAATGATGTACGAAATGGTTGTAATAAAAGTATACAATCAACTAATTAATTTCAATTAATTAGAATCAATTTTATGATCATAATATATAGACTCAAGTTCTTTAAATTTAATGTTGTAAATTTTAAAATATATTTATGGCTGAAGTAGAAGTTAGTGTTTGTTGTTTTTGTCAATATTAACTGATTTCTAACTCAATTTAATATAATTAATTTG
>NW_025818410.1:0-2565 GCF_002878395.1 Capsicum annuum | reverse complement strand
AATTTGTGTATATATGACTATAGAATATAATTATTTTGATCGACCAGTCAAATATGTAACTTGCCCAATATAGTAATATAATCAATAGGATAACAAAGGGAATCTTCAAAGACAAAAATATCAAGTTTAGCAATTGATAAGATATCCTCTTTGACTTTAATACTGCAACTAGTATTAGTATCCGCACGATGTGCGAATAATATTAAAGTAAAAGTAATCATTAAACAAAGATAGATTAAAAAAATAATTTAGATTTACAAATTTATCAAATAGTAAAGCATAAAAAAATATTTCATTGACTAATAGATAAGCCAACATAAACTAATGAAATGTAAGTCAAAATCTCCAATAAATTAGAGTTTCTTGAATAGTTCATAACAAATAATTCGCAACCCACTGCTGCGATCCACTGCACTTTAAAGCAATTGATTTCTCAAGTATATTTAGCCATTTTCACATTTCATGCAGTCAAGGATATTCAACTTTATTACAAAGAGCTGGCCACATCAGCATGATCAATTTCTCGATCAAGGAGCTGGCCGAGCGAGGCTTCAGATTCGTCCTCCATTTTCTTCATGCCATCTGTATCAATTGTAACAATACATCAGTAAACTGACATTCTTTTGCTGACAAGTATGATCATTTCAGTTATCTAATCCCATCAGCAAGAACAAAATCAATCCTTTAACCATCCGTTCAATATTCTAAGGGCACTTCAATTTGATATCTCAAAAATTGTATTAATTGCAACGTCTATATATAAAAAAATCATATATCAACCAGAGTTCCACATATATCAAAAAATCATTTAGGAACTTCTGTGTAGAAAACAGCATATGGTAAGACACTTTAAATTGTAAAATCATTCTTGATTTACAAACCAATCCCCATATTCTCCGCCCTCCATTCCAAAACATAACACCATGACAAAGAGAGTAGCAATATGATACAAAATTGAGCACAAACTATTAAAATTAAAATTTTCTGTTATATATAGTTGCCTCATTACATAGAGTTTCTGTATTGAGCTCCTTCATTAAGAGCGGATAGAATTAAATTCACGCTTAAAAAATAGAGAGAAGACTCATACACAATCTGATGAAAACTTTCATATGGATGGAACTTTTTCATTGGGACATAATGAAAAATGGTATAGAGTGTACTAATCCAAAAAGAAAACTAAATAATGGAGCAGAGTGAAAGGAAACTAATGTTTTTTAGCAAGTTTGATGAAAATAAGCATATTTATCGAAGTATATCAAGTGGACACCAGTGAAGATTGCTCTATAAAAGGAAGTTGAGCATTATGTAAAGCTGCAATTGTGCATTGGCGACATAGTAAGAGTTTGACATAGACACTGAACTACTCAGACGTCAGATCCATCATGCACCACGAACGAGACAACAAAGCAATCTGTGTGTCAAGCTCTACATGTCTAGAACTGAAAAGTTTCTTTTGACATATCCTTTAAGTGCTGACTCAACTCTTACTGGACCCTTAGTTCAACTTGTTCAAGTTAGAACATCGTGATGCAAGTACCTTAGAAGTCTCCTATTATCATATTAATCTGTAATTGTACTTCAAATTATTTTACCCGATGTAAAAAGAATAACAAACAATCAAAGAGAGAGGAAAAAGTATACAAGCTTTATGTGCTTCCACTATTTACCTTGTAGCTGATGGAGAAGTGATACAGGAGAGTAAAACGTCAGAAGCTCTTCTTTCCTCCTTTCCAGCTCATGCATCTTTTCTTGAGCAACAACCAATTCAGTTGTACGGATGATTCTACACTAAACAATAAAAGAGGGTGCACAGAATTTTTTTTCCAAAGTCAATGCTTTAATGCTAAAATGTTACAAATGCTTTTACATATAAGTAAATACCCTAGAAACAATATGAAGGAGCTGACCTGATTCCTAAGCTCCATTATCCAGGGTTTTTTTTCTAAATTCTCCCTTGCATAAGGATTTTGTTCAAAATCTATCTGTAGATAATAAAAAGAGTACATCTCTTGCACAATAACATTGATAAATATCTATTGCTTGACGTTCTAAATATACAACAAAAACAACAGCAATACAGTGTATTCCAACAAAGAGGATTTGAAAAGTGTAAAGTGTACGCAGTTCATACCATTACCTCACACAAAATAGAGAGGTTGTTTCCAGTAGATCCTGAATCAGGAGATGTTCCAAATATATTCTGACAAATAAATCACTGAATTGTATTTCAATTAAATATCAAGAAAGGCTGATTTCGGACAGACCAACCCTCAACTTAAAAAGAAAGATTTATGCAGTACGAATCTGAATTAGTAAGGCTTCAATGCGGGTACCGAATACCCAATGAAAAATTAAAAAAAGAAAAAAATCTCAATGTGTTCAATCGCAAAAAAAACATGGAAAACTTTTAAATTTTCGATTCTCCATACACTACGTTAAATTGTTAAACAATACAAAAACAGAGAAGAAGTAACAAAGACTCAATAAGCAAAACAATATATGCACATAAACAATAGAAAATCATGAAGGCATGAGGATATGAGTATACATACCTTACGAATA
>NW_025818409.1:0-1529 GCF_002878395.1 Capsicum annuum | reverse complement strand
AAGCTGATGCAAGTGAATATAGTTATGGAGGAGTACTCAAATATAGGTATGAAGAAGAAAAATTAGAACATTATTGTAGATATTATTCAGGAACGTTTAACGAAACAGAAATAAAATGGGAAATAAATAGAAAAGAATTATGTTCTTTATATAAATGTTTAATAGCATTTGAACCATATATCGTGTATAACAATTTTATTGTTAGAACAGATAATACACAGGTACAATGGTGGCTAACAAGAAAAATACAAAATTCAGTTACGATAAAGGAAATTCGGAGACTAGTATTAAATATACTGAATTTTACATTTGCAATTGAAGTAATCAATACTAACAAAAATATCATTGCAGATTACTTATCAAGACAAAGCTACTCAAACTGATTTACCAATGGAAGAGGCTGATGCCAAAGATATCCAGACTGATTTATTTATCTAAATGTTTAAACAAATGAAGTTATTACAAGAACGAGTTATTACACTAACTACTGAAGTTACAAATGTAAAAGTGCAAGTCGAGCACTATAAAAAACAAGATACTGTGCAGGAAGAACACATTAAAAAACTAGACCTAGAAGGTGACGATGAGAAACACCTTAAAACTCAAATTACTAACGAAACTTCAATTATAGCTGCAGGCACATCTAAAGGGAAAAATATAGTCACTCAAAATAGACCTGGAATACCAAAGAAAAAGAATTATAACCTCAGCCAAATATTTTCAAAATCATATACACCAAATATACAAAATATAGAAGCATTTGCACCTCCCCAGATACATACCTATTCTGAATCACTTAACCAAGAAACACAAACATACAATTATTTTTCTCATAAATACATTGACAACATACACACCTTACAAACCTTATTAAATACCAAACCTATTCAAAGTGAAGAGCTAGCCGCACAACAAAAAGGATATATTACCCAGAAATGCCAAAATTACAATAAACTTATTGCCTTACCAGGAACAAGCCCAAATTTTATTAAATCATGTTACTAGTATGGATTATTATCTACGGTTTACATAACCGATGGAGAAGAGTTAGCAGGAATCCCAGAAATTCACAAAGAATTTATGACTTACAAGAGAATTACCAACGGACAATTATTTTATGTTCGATTTTATTCCGCACCAGCAGAAATATTATTTAACGAAATTAAACAGACTATTAATGTGGTCAAAATGGGTATGACCAGAGATTATATTATTCCGAAAGAAATATGTGAACAGACCGAGATACCAAAAATGTAGATACCAACATTTTACCGCAACAAAAGAGTTATTGGAATAAGCAATATATTATCAGAGTTACTTAATAATTATTTAAATAAAAAACCAGTTTGGATATATAATTCAAGGAACCAAGTATTGATTTATTCAACTTGCAAAGAAGTTAGAGACCATGACATGGAATAACTTAGAAAATGAGGATTAACACTCCTCAGACCAGAAAAACAACCATTAACAAGATCTATTAGTAAGGAAATTATTTCAGAAGAAGCTATGGATCAATTTTATGAAAA
>NW_025818408.1:0-1101 GCF_002878395.1 Capsicum annuum | reverse complement strand
TTCACTGAGCTGTATCACCATGCTAGAACGCTCCTGCAAAGACCTTGAGAGTGCAGAATTTTCCACTGCAGACCTGAGTAACTGTTGGTCCAGGTTAGCTAATTTTGCTTCAAACTCATGCTACATTTTGTCAAACTGCTTGGTTTTATTCTGAATCACATCATGCAGCTTCTGTTTATGTTAGTCATTTCTGACTGTGCAGCAGCCAACTTTTCATTTAAATCCTTGACTTCATCCTCTAAGCCACTCACTTGTTCCTCAAGAGACTTAACTTGATCCTCCAGTCCAGTCAAATGTGAATAAGATTCAACGGAAATTTGCATATATTTAGGTTTCTTGATTTCCTATTTACCCTGAAATATAACGGAAACCAAAACATAAATCACCAAGACGAGACAAATTTAATGAAGCTCTCTCACAACGTATTATTGTAAAAAAAAAAATCAATGAACTACCAAACTGAAACTATGTCTTTTCCTTTCTAGCACCAATCACATTATATTGAAGAGAGAAACAAAATTAACAGAACTAAATTAGAACTTATAATTTATGAGGGTAAATATTAAAGACTACCACTCATCAATCTCAACCTATAGACGTAGCCTCACAGTTTAGATAAATGGAGAAGTTCTTTGCTAGTATTGACCAAATTACGCAGCATTTCTTTTTTTCAAGTTCTCATATTTAAAGGTCAACATGAAAGTCCTTGTTATAGATGTAAACATATTGTCAGATTGTTTATAGGATAAACTATAGAGAATTGTGGTTAGACAATCTAATAGCAATGATGACCACAAAGAATGAGAAGAAAATGGAAATTCCTAGTTGAATCTAAAGGGGCAGATGATGACTCCACTATAAGAGAAGGAAAATACACTTTTTAATTATTTAGGTACCAACACACACACCTGATCA
Source organism: Capsicum annuum (assembly GCF_002878395.1). Taxonomy (NCBI): domain Eukaryota; kingdom Viridiplantae; phylum Streptophyta; class Magnoliopsida; order Solanales; family Solanaceae; genus Capsicum; species Capsicum annuum. The sequence continues at coordinate 186 of NW_025818408.1, read as the reverse complement.
ACCTTAGGTTCAGTTGAATCTGAAGGGGCAGAGGCTGACTCCACTATAAGAGCTGCAGGTTTCTCGCTTGCTGTCTTATCTGATGATTTCTTCTTCCACGGAAAACTCCTACGATCCATTGTAGACTGCTGGACAAGGAAAATATCTGCTTAATTTAGTCAATGAATCACGAAAATAAGGGAAATG
>NW_025818407.1:0-1198 GCF_002878395.1 Capsicum annuum | reverse complement strand
CCATACACCAATAAATATGGAGTTGCCCCTGTTGAAGTGCGAACAGTGGTGCGATAACCTAGCAATGTAAATGGCAACTTTTCATGCCACTGTCTAGGCCCTTGTACCATTTTTCATAGTATATTTTTTATATTCTTATTGGCGACTTCTACAGCACCATTGGCCTTTGGGCGATATGGAGTAGAATTTTGATGTGTGATCTTAAACTATTGACATACTTCTTGCATCAAATGACTATTGAGATTGGCAGCATTGTCTGTAATGATTATCTTAGGAATTCCAAATCTACAAATGATATTGGCATGAACAAAATCTACCACAACCTTCTTTGTCACTGACTTGAAAGTAACTGCTTCTACCCACTTTGTGAAGTAGTCGATGGCTACCAAAATGAATCTATGTCCATTTGATGCCTTCGGCTCAATCGGTTCAATCACATCCATTCCCCAAGCCACGAACAGCCATGGAGAGGTCATTGCATGCAACTCAACAGGAGGAGAATGTATCAGATCACCGTGTACCTGACATTTATGACATTTTTGAACAAATTGAATAGAATCCCTTTCCATAGTAAGCCAGTAATAACCTGCTCGAAGAATCTTCTTTGATAAGACATGACCGTTCATGTGCGACCCGCATACTCTAGAGTGTATTTCAACCATGATTGCCGAGGCTTCTCTCATATCTACACACCTTAAAAGTCCCAGATCTGGGGTTCTCTTATACAAGAATCCCCCACTTAAGAAAAATCCACTAGCCAAATGCCTAATAGTCCTGTTTTGATCGTTGGTGGCATATGCTGGGTATTCTTTTGACTGAATATACCGCTTGATATCCATGAACCAGGGTTCTCCATCGAGCTCTTCTTCAACCGCATTACAGTAAGCATGCTGATCACGACTCTGTATATGCACTGGATCGATGTAGGCTTTGTCAGGATGTTGGAGCATTGAAGACAGAGTGGCTAAAGCACCAACAATTTCATTATGAATCCTTGGAATATGCCTAAACTTTACTAACACAAACCGCTGACATAGCTCCTGCAAGCATTGTCGATACGGGATGAACTTCAAATCTCGCGTCTCCCAATCACCTTGAATTTGATGGACGAGAAAATCCGAATCTTCAAACACTAATAATTCTTGGACTCTCATATCAACAGCTAACCTCAAACCAAGAATTATTGGTGTTGGGAGAT
>NW_025818406.1:0-1429 GCF_002878395.1 Capsicum annuum | reverse complement strand
AACAGTGGTAGGTTTGCAGCACTCTGGCTAGTCACCCATACTTCACTAGATCCAAAGCAAAGCTCGCCATGGCTAGCAGGGAGATTGAAAATTCGCTCATTGACCCCGATCAGGATCACAGGGAAGAAAGTTCTGAACACAATGATGAGGTAATAAGGCTCAGGCAACAATTGATAGATTTACACCGGGCATGGACCAGCGGAATGCCTCCTCCTCCGCTCCCTAAAGGTCTTGGGAATATCTCTAATTGTCCATCGCTCTCTCAGGCGCAATTCTCTGCTCCTACTGAGTAACCTGAGCACGCATTCGGATTCACTCCGCGACATTATTATCCTGGCAGTTCTGGTGTGCCCTTGGCAGCTCCCCAATCAAGACCAGCTGCTCAGCCAGCGCCACCGATCACACCGATATTCGTGGATCCGCCACAACATGAAACTCCTGTATATGCTGTGCGTCCCACAATGAGGCTTCCTAGGTCTGCCAGTGAGCCAGTACTGAAGGTTTCAGATGGTCAGTATTACGCCCCGGAGCCTACTTTGCAAATGAATGAACCGTATGGGTACACTCAGCCGCCTGCATTTCCATTTGATACGGAGAAACCTATCGCAACGGAGGAACAGGATGTCATAGCCCGAAAATTGAAAAGTTTAGAACAGGCTATGAGAAATTTGCAAGGAATCGGAGATTATAGGAGTGTTTCTTATAAAGATCTTTGCATGTTCCAAGACATCAATCTTCCCCCCGGTTTTAAGATGCCTAAGTTCGAGAAGTATGCAGGACACGGCGATCCTGTGGCACACCTAAGACGTTATTGCAACCAGTTGAGGGCTGCAGGAGGAAAGGAAGAATTGTTCATGGCCTTCTTTGGCGAGAGTCTTTCTGATCTGGCCTCAGAATGGTTTATCGATCGAGATATCGATAAATGGAACAACTGGGATGATTTGGCTTCTGAATTTGTTCAACATTTTCAGTACAACATCGACCTGATTCCGGATGAAAAATCCTTGGTCAACATGAAGAAAAAAAGCACTAAAGGTTTTAGGGAATACGCGATAAGTTGGCGGGAACAGGCCGCCAGGGTAAAGCCTCCAATAAAAGGAAGTAAGTTGGTAGAAGTTCTCATTCAAGCGCAGGATGAGACCTATTTTCAATATTTACTTCCGACAATGGGAAAGTATTTTATGAAAGTCCTCAAAATGGGGGAGATGATAGAGGACGGAATTTAGACCGGCCGAATAGTGAGTTTTGCCGCATTAAAAGCCACCACACAAGCTATTCAAGGTGAATCTGGCGCATTTGGAGGTAAAAAGAAGAAAGAGGATGTAGCGACTGTCGTAGCTGGAACCCATTCCTATCCCAAAAGACCACCTCGCCCCTCTGCCTAATCCCAAGCCCAAGTCTACACCCAAGCTCCATATATTCCTCCCCA
>NW_025818405.1:0-1022 GCF_002878395.1 Capsicum annuum | reverse complement strand
CCTTTTATGTAATATCCTTCGCATTTGATAGTCAGATACAAAGCCTTATTGTGACCAGAACCTTCTGTTGGTAACTCATCATCAGTGAAAGTGATTCTATTTGCTTCAAATATTCTACGAACCATCCTTTCTATTTGACATACCGTAGTTTCCTTCAGGACGTATGCTTCAATCAACAACTTAATCAATGCCTGACAATGTTCTTTAGAATGTAGTAGCAGGGATAATAATGAGATTTGAGCCGGGTTTTTCCTCAATTGATCGACAATGGAATAGTCTTGGGTTTTCATTTTCTTCAGAAATTCCTCAACCTCTTCATTTGTGACAGGTTTTTTCACTGGCCCTTGACTATCTTTAAACTATTTTGGTCTCCTTAATTCTTCTGGAGCATAGCATCTTCCTGATTGATTCAAACCCCCTGTTTCGTTTGTTTCTTCCATGACCTCTTTTCCTTTGTACATCACCGTGGTTTTGTTGTAGTTCCATGGGATGTTTTTCAAGCTTGTCGCTGGGAGTTGTGCTGCGTGTTTTATGACAATTGGCTCTGTTATCTTTCTCATGTTGTTGCGCTGTTGGTCGAACCATGCGGGACTACTCAAAACATATAGTTTTGGCCGATCTTGTGTTATTCCCTTTAGCTTTGCAGGAACATACAATACCATCTTTTCTGAATCTCGGGGTCTTATAATGGAACTTTCTCCTTTCACGATCAGTGGTTCTCTTTGCATATACTTCAGTGCTTCACCCGGGTTCTTCTTCAAGGTGCCTATTTCCATCATTGCTTGGCTTGTTGGCCTATAGTCTCTATCGTTAAAAATCATCCCCACGACGTGTGGGTTACTGTGATTAGGAAGTGGATTGTCAGTGACATTTGGTGCTTCTTCTTTTTGTATTACGATTGCCTTGCTTTCGATTAACTTTTCAATGGCTCTCTTCAGACTCCAACAATTTTTGGTACTGTGACCTTGGACGTTGGAATGGTACTCACACCTTATATTAGGATCAAACCAACTTGCATTCGG
>NW_025818404.1:0-3423 GCF_002878395.1 Capsicum annuum | reverse complement strand
AGTCCAGCACTTTAGTATCAGTAGTAGTGGTGAGCCCTCATATGTCTAGGACATGTTATGTTTATTCAGTTATTTCCATATTACTTTTCAGTTAGTCAGTTGGAGTTAGTTGGGGGGACTGTCCCATCAACTCCTCAGTCAGTTTAGAGGCTTTTCAGACATTTAGACAATTAACTAGTTTATCAGTTTTATCAGTCTTGACAGATGTTTTCTGACTAGTGAATTCAGTTGTATTTTTATTTTCTAAACATTATGGCCTTATTATTTATTTTTTGCATATGTCCATTGTCATTATATTGTTTAGTGCTCACAGTAGGTACCAGCTCATGGGTTAGCTTATGGTTACTTGTGATTGTAAGAACCACTGTCGCGACTAGGGGGTAGACTCGGTCGTGATAGGGATGTTACATTATCCCCTCTTTGGATCATTCATCCCCGAATGATGCTCAAAACACAACTAGAATGATTTCAAATATTACATGGAACTAACAGATTAGTATAAGATCAATACTTTTTATATCATCATTCGCGGATTTAAAGAGAGCAGGATATCTTGTACGCATGTCATTCTCTGACTCCTGAGTCTCCTCCTCAACTTTATAGTTTCTCCACAACACTTTAGCCGAAGCTATTTCCTTCTTTTTCAACTTTCTAACTTGGTAATGTAAAATAGCAATGGGTTCTTCTTCATATGATAATGAGTCCTTCACACAAATATCCTCCACACGTAACACAAGCGAATGATCTCCAGTATATTTCTTTAGCATTGATACATGAAATATAGGATGAATAGAAGATAAACTTGTAGGCAAATATTATTCATAAGAAACCCCACCAACCCTTCTCGTAATCTTATAGGGGCTTACATAATGATGACTAAATTTTTCTTTCTTCCCAAATCTCATAACCCGTTTATGGGGGAGAACTTTAGAAACACCCAATAAGCAACCTCAAACTCTAACTCTCTTCTTCTAACATCGACGTAAGACTTCTAACGACTTTGAGATATCTTAAGTCGCTCTCGAATAATTTTCACTTTCTCTATCACCTAAAGAAAAAGATAAGGTCCAAATAAGCGTGTTTCACCCACTTCATACTAACCAATCGGTGACCAACACCTTCTCTCATTAAGAGCCTCAAAAGGAGCCATCAAGATTCTAGAGTGGTAGCTATTGTTGTAGGTGAATTCTATCAATGGAAAGTGATCCACCCAACTACCCTTAAAGTCTATCATGCAAGCCGTCAACATATCCTCTAAGGTATTAATGGTGCATTCTGGTTGCCCATCCGTTTGAGGGTCGAAGGCAATGCTATGGTTTACTTGGGTACTAAACCCATCTGAAAAGACCGCTAAAACTAAGAACAGAATTGCATACCTCAATCCGATATAATAGATACCGGATCCCTATGCAGATAAACTATTTCTTGAAAGTACAAGTTAGCATCTCCCAAATAGTTATGGTTATCTTGTCTACAATCATTCAAATGTGTTCATATTGGTTTTGGAATATTCAAAGTCCTATAACAAAGTCCATATTGAACATCTACCATTTCCAGAAGGGAAAGGATATCTCTTGGTAAGTGCCACCTGGCCTAAAATTCTCCACCTTAACTTGTTGATAGTTCAAGCACTTAGTCACAAAGTTAGCAACATCTCTCTTCATGTTAGTCCACCAATAAATTTTGTTGCGGTGATGATACATTTTATTAGAGCTAGGGTGAAAAAAATACCGGGAAGTGTGACCTTCATCAAGGATCCTTTCTTGCAACCCATCCACATCCAGATTACATAAAATACCTTGATATCTCAAAATCCCATTACCTCTAATTTCAAATTACATTACCTTTTATTGAACAACATCTTCCTTAATCTTCATCAAAATGGGGTCTCTAGTTTGTTTATCCTTAACCTCAGCATATAGGGATGATTTAGCTAACTCTTGTACAAATACTCTACCATCCTGGAAATCCAAGAGTTGAACTCTCAAATTAGAAGGCTGATGAATATTGAGAAGTCTGAGAAGTTGTTATATAGTGTTCGTTAGAGTTGAATTGAGGAAATATAGGTAGGCCATATGCTCCTTTGGTATAGTTTTGCAAATTTTATTAAGTTGTAAGTTATGTGATTATAGGACTTGTAACTCCCTGAGTCTACACCCCAAAAGCCACACGGTATTTACGACCCCGAAGGACCACAAGTTAACCCATGATTGGTACCTACTGTGAGCATTGAATAATTATATTGAAATAATGAGGAAGTAAGGCTGAAATTATATAATGTTCAAAATATAAATACTGATATAGACTAACAACTTTAATAATATCTGCAAATCTGAATACTGTCTAAAATAGTGTAGTCTGAAAAGCCTCTGAATGTGGAGTTGATGGGACAAACCTCCAACTAACTCTGACTAATGAAAAACTTACTCTATTGTGATACTGAAATAAAGAACATCCTCGATATATGAGCAATCACTACAAAAATTATTGCTACTAACTGAATCTGTCTAAGCATGATCAGGAACCTGAGCGTCCAAACCTATGATATGAGACATCATAGCACAAAGAAAGAGTATCCATCCTTAAGTGGAATGTACTGATATGCTAGATGAGGTAAGGCCGAATGCAAGGGTTCGTATGCATGAACAGTAAATGACTAAATGATATGGAATAACTGAATAAGAGTACATGGATATCTAATGCTATTGTGAATACTGAGTATGCAATACTATACACATATATGTATACTGTATCTGAGATTTATACTGTAACTGAATACTGAGTTTAGATAACTGAGTGACTGATAACAGATATTTCTGATAACTGAATTTATAATAACTGAGTGACTATTTCTGATAGTCCTAATTCTGTAGAACTAAACTGAGTTCTATACTAACACTGAAAATGAAATTGTAGGAGGTAATTATCTAACCAACATACCCCTTTCTGAATGGACTAGGGTCCAACCGATAACCCCAATTAGAAGGGTATCAGTACGGTGCCACAGGTACAGATATTCGCTATGTGTATCCACTAAAATACTATCTCGAAGGACTAAGGGTCACCCTCTACTAGCAGGTTCCCTGGTGAGAACGGTATTACCCTCAATTGGTAGGTAAACACCTTATCAAACCTCAACTAGAATGTTGATATCTCAACCTATGCTGGCTATGCAGTTCTAGAATATAAGGAATGCTACTAAAATACACCCTCTAATGACAAGTGAGCCCCCATCCTTGGGTTTTCTCGGTGCTGAATCCTACTCCCAACTGAACGACACTGATTATTAGACAGAAATAAACTAATCTAAATTTAACTGAGTTCTGTAACTTACTGAGTACTACTAATTATGACATTACTGAGACTATTCTATAACTACTATAGTTCTAGGTCAACATCTAGATTTTTGGGTATTGAATACCC
>NW_025818403.1:0-1022 GCF_002878395.1 Capsicum annuum | reverse complement strand
TATCGTGATTGAGAAGGCTATTATGAATGAAGAACGAGAAGAGATAATTAGAAAAGTGAGGAGTCTGGAGCAGAGTATGAGAAACATGCAAGGATTGGGAGGACACAAAAGCATCTCTTTCAAAGACCTGTGTATGTTCCCTAATGTTCATTTGCCGATAGGGTTCAAGACCCCTAAATTCGACAAATATAGTGGTCATGGGGACCCAGTGGCCCAGTTAAAAAGGTATTGCAATCAACTCAGAGGAGCAGGAGGGAAAGAGGAGCTGCTTATGCCCTATTTCGGAGAAAGTCTAACGGGAATAGCCTCCGAATGGTTTATCGATCAAGACATCTCTCATTGGCACGTTTGGGAGAATATGGCTCAAGATTTTGTGCAACAATTTCATTACAATCTCGATATTATCCCTGACCGCACTTCTCTCGCTAATATGAAGAAAAAACCATCTGAAAGTTTTCGAGAGTTTGCCATAAAATGGAGAGAACAGGCATCTAGAGTCAAGCCGCCACTGAAGGACCAGGAATTGATCGACGTTTTTCTCCAAACTCAATAGTCCGATTATTTTCATCATTTACTAGCCGCAGTTGGTAAACCTTTCACCGAAGCAATAAAAATTGGGGAAATGGTGGAGAATGGCATCAAATCAGGAAAAATCATGAGCCAAACCGCCCTCAGGGCCACTACACAAGTCATTCAGAGTGGATCAGGTAGTTTCGGAAATCGGAAGAAGAAGGAGGAAGGATCCATGATGGCGTCAGGACCGGGCAATGCTCAAAGGGGACGGAACTCCCCTTACGTTCATGTCCAACACGGACAACCCAGCCCTCCTCAACATTATTATACGCCTCAACCTGCTGTTCTAAATGCTCAAGCGTATGCCCGACCTCCGCAGCGTCCACAATGGCGGGCACCTGCGCCACAAGGTTTTCGTCCGCGGCAGCCAAATTTACAAGCCCCTCGTAATCCTTATGTTACGGCAGACTATACAAGAGAACAGAGGCCAAAGGAAAACTTCACCCCAA
>NW_025818402.1:0-1302 GCF_002878395.1 Capsicum annuum | reverse complement strand
AGCGGCGTATAGATTTAAAGGGGAGGCTATATATTGGTATGAGGACTGGAAACGATCTAGGGGTATTGATGCATCCCCAACTACTTGGAAAGAGTTCAAAGAGGCATTTCTTGATCATTATCTTCCATTCGAGATTCGTCGGGCCCGTGCAGATCAGTTTTTAAATCTTCATCAGGGGAATATGAGCGTGAGGGAGTACAGTCTCTGATTTAATTCCTTGTCGAGATATGCTCCTAATGTTGTAGCTACTATGGATGACAGAGTTCATCAATACGTGGATAGGCTAGATCCATATCTGGTTAGAGATTGTACTATTGCTGCTTTGAACAAAGATATGGACATAGAGAGAATCCAAGCTTTTACACAGAAAATAGAAGATCAGAGGCTGAGGAGAAGAACACAGGAATCAGAAAGAGGATATTCCAAGAGAGCCAGATCTACAGGGCAGTTCATGGCATCCGAAGGAGGGTTCAGACCACAGTTTTCTGCTAGACCACCTAGGCCATTATCCTTTTATTCTGCAGCTAGTGCCCCACCACAGTTTCAAGGGTTCAGAGGAAATCAATTTGGGCACAGAAGTGAGAGTCAGAGTTCGCGGACAGTGGGGTACCAAGGGCAAGGAAATATAAGCCAACCAAGACCTCCTCGAGAGCCATGCAATAAATGTGGAAGGTATCATTTATGTGCATGTCGGCTGGGGACCAATGTTTGCTTTTGGTGTGGTATGTCGGGGCATATGATGAGAGAATGCCCACAAAGGGGCATAGGGGGTATGGCATGACCTATGGGGTCATTTGTTGCATCATCATCATCAATGCCTTATTCAAGAAGGGGTGTACAACCAATGGGTCGTGTTAGAGGTGATAGAGGAGCCACGATTTCTAGCGGGGCTCAAAATCGTACGTATGCTCTAGCAGATCGACAGAATTTAGAGGCTTCCCCAGATGTGGTTACGGGTACGTTGTCTATCTTTTCATTCGAATTATATACCTTAATTGATCCCAGTTCTACATTATCTTATGTGACTCCATTGGTTGCTGGAAAGTTCGAAAGAACACCCGAACTGTTAGTTAAGCCATTTGAAGTATCCACACCGATTGGGGAATCTATTATAGCTAGAAGGGTTTATCGAAACTGCATAGTAACTGTTTGTGGTAGTGATACGATGGCTGATCTTGTGGAGTTAGAAATGGTAGATTTTGATTTTATAATGGGTATGGACTGGTTGGCGTCTTGTTATTCCACAATTGATTGCTGCACGAAAAAGGTATATTTTCATTTTCCAAATGAATCAGTCCTTGA
>NW_025818401.1:0-1113 GCF_002878395.1 Capsicum annuum | reverse complement strand
AGATCAGGATGCAAAACCGAGTAATCATATATTAAGTAAACGACCCCTCAGATTTAGTTCTCATGGAAAATCTTCACTTTCCCCTAATGGTCTAATTAGTAATGTATCAAGTAGTATATCCGTACATGCTTATAAAGTCGATCTTACGAGACAACGAAACTCTCAATCATTTATGCTAAAAGTTAACGGTAATAAAGCCTCAATCAATGAACAAGTATGCATCCAACTAGAATTTTCACTAAGGTTCAAAATATAGAGAAGTAGACATATAAAGAAAATGAAGAGGGTTCAACATGTACTATATCTACATAAAAGAATAATTAATGTTGTATAAAAATTGTAATTTTCCACCAAAGGGGGTTCGGACGAACCCCCGACCCTACTTGGCTCCGCCCCTGATCCCAGCATTTAATATATGATCACATGGAAGTGTTATGGATCTATAACTACAAAACCTACACATATTAACCCGTGGAAGGCAGAGAGAATGCTTCCGGATCACTCTCTCAGCATAATTATATAAGGACGCTACATACACATTTTCTAACAGAAAGTGAGATCTTGCAACCACACCCAAAAAAACACGCAACAAAGCTCTTTTCATTCCTCATTGAAGTATACAGTCAGGAATCATGGGATGTGAAAAAAAGAGTTTTCATTTTCAAGTCAATAAAACAAAAAAGAAACTAGTAGAAAATTCACTAACCTCTTCCAACAGCTTAACAAAGAGTACAAATTCAATTCACAAAAACAAATTATAAACATCTTCTTTTTACATAATAAATCACATTCAACACCTAGAACATATAAAATGGATACTGAAATTCAATCTCCTCAGTTACCAATCTACCAATGAACATAAAGATTCAACCTTTTTTCTTCCCAATTAACTAAAGCATAAGAACAACAGTTTTTCTACTAAATCCAGCAGCAACAGATAAGAGAACAATACATTTGAGAACAAAAAACTAACAAAGAAATGCAAATGAAAATGACAGTAACAAAGAGTAATATCCATTAGAAACTTTACCTGGAAACTAAGCCTAAATGGTTCTTCAATATCACTTGCCATTTCAAAACTGATCCTTCTTTAAAGCACCTCCATAGATATCT
>NW_025818400.1:0-1005 GCF_002878395.1 Capsicum annuum | reverse complement strand
TGAGCAATAAACCTGCTAATGTAGTTCAGTCTACCAAGCAAACTCATCACCTCCATTCTATTCTTGGGCGGGGGCAAATCCTGAATGGCTTTGATTTTTGAGGGATCCAATTCAATTCCCCGACGACTGACTACAAACCCCAACAGCTTTCCTGATGGAATTCCAAATACACATTTTGCCAGGTTGAGTTTGAGATTATACCTGCGAAGCCTTTCGAAGAAGTTTCTTAAATCTTTAACATAGTCGGCCTGACTTTTTGACTTAATAATCACATTATCCACATAGACCTCAATCTCTTTATGCATCATGTTATGAAACATAGTGGTCATGGCTCTTATTTATGTTGCTCCAACATTCTTCAAACTGAACAGCATCACTCGATAACAATAAATTCCCCATGGTGTGATAAAAAATATCTTTTCTGCGTCTTCATCATCCATAATGATCTGGTGATATCCGACATAGCAATCCATAAAAGAGGCAACTTCGTGTTTAGCACAGTTGTCTAACAAAATGTGGATGTTGGGCAGTGGAAAATCATCTTTCGGACTGGCTCTGTTCAAATCATGGTAATCAACACACACTCAAATTTTGCCATCTTTCTTTGGTACGGGAACAACGTTAGCTAACCACATGGGGTAACGAGCCACTCGAATTACTTTGGCTTCAAGTTGTTTCATGATTTTCTCTTTAATTTTAATACTTACATCCATTTTAAACTTCCTCAACTTCTGTTTGACAGGAGGGAACGCGGGATCAGTTGCAATTTGTGAGCCACTAATTCAATGCTTAAACTAGGCATATCATCATAAGACCATGCAAAAACATCCTTATAATCCATTAATGCTTGAATCATTTCATCTTTTAGCTGTGGCAAAAAATGTACACTGATTTTAGTTTCCCTAACATCTTCTTGATCCCCTAGATTTATTGGCTCAGTCTCATTCAAATTAGGATTCGGTTTGTCTTCAAACTGCTCCAACTCTTTGCTTATTTCTTCTAGTG
>NW_025818399.1:0-1592 GCF_002878395.1 Capsicum annuum | reverse complement strand
TTGGGTTGCAGCTATGAAGCTCGATATTGCAGCTCTTGAAGAAAATATCACCTGGTCCATTGTGGACCTGCCACCTGGTAAAGTGCCTATTGGTTGTAGATGGGTGTATAAGGTGAAGTACAAAGCTTCTGGAGAGATTGAAAGATATAAAGCTAGACTAGTAGCCAAGGGCTATAGTCAAAAGGCTGGTGTGGATTATTCAGATACCTTCTCCCTTGTAGCTAAGATGGTAACTGTTAGATCACTTATTGCTCTTGCTGCTTCTAGATAATGGTTGATTTTTCAGATGGATGTTCATAATGCCTTCCTTAATGGTGATCTTTCTGAGGAGGTATACATGCATATTCCTGATGGTTTTTACAGACATGAGGAGACTCAGAAGGTTTGCAAATTACACAAATCCTTGTATGGCTTGAAACAATCCCCTAGACAGTGGAATAAGAAGCTGACTGATGCTCTTTCACATATGGGATTGAGTCAAATTCACTTTGATTACTTCTTGTTTACCAAGAAATTAGAAAATGAGATAGTGATCATTCTTGTCTACGTGGATGATCTATTAATAACAGAAAATAATTTCACCTTGATAAATCAAGCTAGAGTAGACCTACAACAAAAGTTTAAAATGAAGGATCTTGGTGATTTGAAGTTCTTCCTAAGAATAGAGGTGGCCAGGTCTGAGAAAAGAATAGTGTTGAATCAAAGAAAGTATGCTCTTGAACTCATATCTAAGGCTGGGTTGAGTGGAGCAAGACCTGCTAGCACTCCACTTGAAGTGAACCAAAAGCTAACTTCTGTGGAATATAATAACCACATCTCCAATGGAACATCAGATGGTGATGCAGCTCTGAAGGATCCAACAACATATCAAAAATTAGTAGGAAGGCTACTATACCTCACTATGACCAAACCTAACTTGTCATTTGTAGTACAGATATTGAGTCAGTATATGCATTCTCCAAAGGTCTCACATATGGAAGCTGCTTTAAGGGTAGTGAGGTACATAAAAGGTAATCCTGGCTTGGGATTATTTATGCCTGCAGAAACTACAAACCAGCTGACAGCTTACTGTGATTCAGATTGGGGTGCTTGCCTACAAACTAGGAGGTCAGTTGCAGGATATGTAGTAAAATTTGGTGATGTTCTAATCTCTTGGAAGTCGAAGAAGCAAGATATTGTATCCAGGAGCTCAGCAGAAGCAGAATTTAGAAGTATGGCTACTTGTAGTGCGGAGATCACATGGTTACTTGGTTTATTTCAAGAACTGGGAGTTCAGATCAGACAACCTGTAGAACTGATGTGCGATAACAAAGCAGCAATACAGATTGCAACCAATCCTATATTTCATGAGAGGACAAAACACATTGACATAGATTGTCATTTTGTGAGAGAAAGAATCAACCAAAAGATGATTCAGACCAATCATGTGTCAACAGAAGAGCAGCTAGCAGACATTTTCACAAAAGCCTTAGGCAAAAGCCAACATGAGTACTTGCTGAATAAGTTGGGAATGAAGAATATTTTCAAGCCATCAACTTGAGGGGGAGTGTTGAGCTAAGAAAATGTAGTGATCAAGTTGATGGTTGTTAGAA
>NW_025818398.1:0-1044 GCF_002878395.1 Capsicum annuum | reverse complement strand
TCAAGCTTTTGGTCTTATCAAATCTGTAATGATGAAATATTTTAAAGACTTGCAAGACATCAATCACTGGCCAACTCTGTGTCTCACAATAAAGAAGCTTAGGCCATTTCAAAAGTTATATCAGGTTAGTTGGAGCTTCCCACAAGCTGACTATATTAAAAATCAATACCGGTAGTTACTTACATGAAAGTGGTAAGGCTGGTATTGGTGGAATTGTATGGAATAGTCGAGGCGATATGGTTATGGCATTTTCCATTTCGTTCCGTTGTAGTAGCAGTAATATGGCAGAGGCGTTGTGAATATCAAGGATACACTAATTTCACTCTCGAACTAGACTCCACAACTATAACCAACAAGCTGAACAACAATCTTGTCACTAATATAAAGCTGAAAAAAGTTGTGGACAACATCAAAAGTATCAAGAATAGAATAGGGATTCAAGTAACTCACTGTTTTGGGGAGGGGAATCAAGTTGCTGACTGGTTAGCCAAATTGGTTTCCACCTCTACGCTGATTCTTATCACTCAGTCCCTTTCTCATCTTCCTAGACAGGCTAGAGGCTACATCCAATTAGAGAAATGGATGATGCCTAGTCTTAGAAGTAAATATGACAAATCCAACTTGTTTGTTAGCTAGCATAGATTTATATATGTACCAGAAGGCAATATAATTGTTAATACCTTCTGGTGGGGTGATATCACTTATGTTTGATATCACTAATGGTTGTGTGTTGTATCGAGGTCAGGCCTAGCCGCCCTCTGCCCCTTTTTACTAATGGGTAATTGATTTAAAAAGATGAAGAAGAAGAACAAAGTAACAAAATCAAAGATTAACGATGTTTTTATATTGACGAATAATGGATTTTTGATTGATTGAGAAATGGGTTTTCTAGAAAATCACAATATTGTATCTTCTGCCTCTATATGTATTAGTCTTGTTTATTAGAATATTCTAATGATTAATTTCTTGTAGACTAAGATGTTTATCTGTCCTCGACCTGTTAAATTGAATTACAGACTGCTCTGCTTCTTTAATCTTGTCTGT
>NW_025818397.1:0-1006 GCF_002878395.1 Capsicum annuum | reverse complement strand
TTACAAACAAGCTTTACTTTCATGTGATAACAGTAGGCTAAGTGCACGGATTTAATGTTACCTAGTTTTAACACAGGAAAATAGAAAAAATAACTGAAGAAATAGGAAGACACTTGTGAAAGGTGAAATTTGGTGATATGAATGCTCATTATTTGAGACCTATTATAATACCTTGGTTTTTTTTTTAGCGGTCGTCAGGTTCACGGTAGAAGGCAGGCATGGGAGTTGCTTTGAAATTGAGATTTCTCCATATTTGATCTCTGCTTCTTTATTTTCCTGCACATAGCACAACATAAATCAAATGAACAGTCAGCATTTCTTTTCCTGCACATAGCACAAAGTAAATCAAATGAACAACCAGCATGAAGTAAATCAAACAAACAGTCAGTTAGTATTTCTAGCTTTTGATAAAATAATTGTCATCTAACTCTTGCCAATGATATTTTACATACCCTCAGTTTCAATTTGTTTGCCATACTTTCCTTGTTAGTTCGTTTTAAAAAGATTGCATCTTCCCTTTTTTGGTAACTCTTTAATTTTAAATTTCCACATGACACAATTAAGACCACACGATATATTACATGACTTTAAAGAGCTAACACTCAACAATTAGCAGCCTATGATTCTCTATATTAATTTGGATCTGTTTTCATTAGTCACAACAATCAGACCCCGGGTTTATTACCTGGGTTCTTGCTTGGAGCTGACGTGTTTATTACTTTTTGGCATGCACTTTCTCCTCAATCTTCATAAAGAACTGAAATCAATATCAAAAACTTCTTTTAGGTTTTATACGACGTTTTATAAGACACAAGAAATTGGTCCTTGCCTCTTTCCTTTTCCTGGCCCGCTCTTCAATTTTGAAACAGAAACTAGATTCATTCTATTTAACGCCTGGTTGACATGAATTTACACTCTCCTTATCCCTGTACAACAATAATATGTCTAAGATATATGTTTATGAACACAATATGGAGTTAAAGCTCAAAATTTCTCCATGATATAT
>NW_025818396.1:0-1025 GCF_002878395.1 Capsicum annuum | reverse complement strand
TAAAAGTGATCAAAACCTTGGCACTTCCAATTCCATTCAAAGTCCACATGCAATATATCTTGCGGGTGAATGCTTGGAATTTCCTTTTCTAACCTAAGACTATTAGAAACTTTTGTCTCGACTTCTTAGCTTTTGTCAAGCTGGTGCTTCTGTCATTCAGATTTTTGTTGGTCGCCTCAGGGTAAACTCTTTTGTCTTATAAGAAATTTTGTTGTTTGGATTTCTTTAATTCTTTAGGCATAACATTTATCATTATTTTCAGGATTGATTTCGCAATCACACTTGTGACTCTGAAGTTGAACGTGCTCTTAGACGAGGAGAAGACCCCGGGTTAGCACTATTTTGTTTTCCACTTTGTTTCTGGAGTTGAAAGTGCTAGATCTTTCATTTGAAGATTTGTTGAGACCATGTATATTCTCTTCCTGTTGCATAAAGGTCATAGTTTTATTTTTTGAGAGAAACCTGCTAATCTATACGGCCACCGTTTAAACCCTAATCTATACATAAAACTTAACGGTCACCGTTAAATAAACAACCTTATATTAGTAAACAACCTTATAACCTTAACGGCCACCGTTTAACCTTATAATCTTATATTATTAAATAACCTTATAACCTTAACGACCACCGTTTCACCTTATAACCAGCGTTAAGTAAACAACCTTATAACCTTAACGACCACCATTTAACCTTATAACCGTATATTAGTAAACATCCTTATAACCTTAACGGCCACCGTTTAACCTTATAACCTTATATTAGTAAACAACCTTATAACTGTAACGGCCACCGTTTAACCTAATAACCTTATAACATTATAACCTTAACGGTCACCGTTTAAACTTATAACCTTATAACCTTAAAGGCCAATGTTTAACAGTATAACCGCCGTTAAGTAAACAAACTTATATTAGTAAACAATCTTATAATCTTAACGACCACCGTTTAACCTATAACATTATATTAGTAAACAGCCGTATAACCTTAACAGCCACCGTTTAACCTTATAACCTTAGAGACCACCG
>NW_025818395.1:0-1200 GCF_002878395.1 Capsicum annuum | reverse complement strand
CCATGTTTACTTCATGAAACATTTCCTTGAGACCTTGACATATTTCATCCACATCCTTGTTAGAGTATGGGTATTGATTTTCTTCCTTTTGAGCTTTCGTGAAAGATTGACTGATGTGTGGAACCGGACTTGTCAATTTCCAATCCTTCTTCTTCTGCTCTCTTGCCCGTTTTCTATCTGCTACGGTAGGCTTAAAGCCTAAGCCAAAGGAGTCACGGCTACCACATGGATCCACGGGGTTTATAATTCCTTGCAGCGAAACCCCTAACCTTTTCCGGGTTCGTAACCATTTTGTAGCATTTGGCTAGCCACCATGATTGAAGTAGAAGAGAGATGAGGCCCCGGAATCGACATGCCTTCCACGACTTGATCAGCTGTCACAATTTCAAAGGCTTGATATATGGGGGATTCACAACCCCTCTTTGTTTCGATATAGGGTACAGAAGGATCTCGATGTATGGGAAGGTCATCCTCTCCATGTACAATGATTTCCTGATTATCGTGTTCAAACTTAACTACTTGATGCAAAGTAGAGGGTATGGCTCTGGCCGTGTGGTTCCATGGTCTTCCTAAAAGCAGGTTGTAGGAAGTATCCATGTCTATTACTTGAAAGGTGATCGTAAACTCAACTGGTCCAATAACCAAAGCGAGATCTACCTCACCAATTGTGTCTCGTTTTGCACCATCAAAAGCCCGAACACATACATTATTGGACCGAATCCTATCTGGGCTGATTCTTAATTTTTGCAAAGTAGGGAGAGGACAGATATCTACTCCTGAACCTCCATCGATCATTACCCCTTTTATGTAATATCCTTCGCATTTGATAGTCAGATGCAAAGCCTTGTTGTGACCAGAACCTTCTGTGGGTAACTCATCATCAGTGAAAGTGATTCTATTTGCTTCAAATATTCTACGAACCATCCTTTCTATTTGACATACCATAGTTTCCTTCGGGATGTATGCTTCATTCAATAACTTAACCAGTGTCTGACAATGTTCTTTAGAATGTAGCAGGAGGGATAATAATGATATTTGAGCCAGGGTCTTCCTCAATTGATCGACAATGGAATAGTCTTGGGTTTTCATTTTCTTCAGAAATTCCTCGGCCTCTTCATTTGTGACAGGTGTTTTCATTGGCCCTTGACTTTCTTTAAACTGTTTTGGTCTCCTTAATTCTTCTGGAACATAGCATCTTCC
>NW_025818394.1:0-1458 GCF_002878395.1 Capsicum annuum | reverse complement strand
AAATAGCCACAAAAAATTATATGAACCACACCAAGATGAACACTACCCTTCCTGGCACACAGCACGTTTAGACCCCAAGCCTAGCCCTAAAATTACAGGATATAGCACACCGATTTGACCCAAAAATGCCCTGTTCGCGCCGCTTTGCCCATTTATCCACCTAAATAGCCAAGAAAAATTAAACGGACCATAATGGGACGATACCCAACCTCCCTGGAATGTCTTGATCTATTTTTGGCTCATAGAACGCCCGGACCCCAGGTGCACCCCCAAAATCGTAGGCTATAGCACACCAATTTGGCCAAAATTCACGCTGTTTCATTCGTTTGTCCTCCCAAATGGCCAAAAAAAATTAAACGAGCCACACTGGGATGATCCCCAACCTCGCTGGCATGCCCCGATCTATTTTTGGCCTAGAGCATGCCCGAACCTTCGGCCCACCCCTAAAACTGTGGGCTATAGCACACCGATTTTGCTCGAAAATTCCCGGTTCAAGCTGTTTCACCCGTTTGTCAACCCATATGGCTACAAAAATTTAAACAAACACAACTGGGATAATCCCTAACTTCCTTGGCATGACCCGATTGATATTCGGCCCACAGCACAATCGGGCCCCGGGCCTATCCCTGAAATCGTGGGCTATGGCACACTGATTTGGCCTAAAAATAAAACGATTGCGCTGTTTTGTCAGTTTGTCCAACCAAATGGCCACTAAAAATAAAACAGACCATACTAGGACGATCCCAAACCTCCCTGGCATGCTGAGGTCAATTTTCGACAGACAACACACTTGAAAACTAGGCCCACCCTCGAAACCGTGGGCTATAACACACCAATTTGGCCCAAAAATCCTTTGTTCGTGCTGTTTTGCCCGTTTGTATACCCAAATGGCCACGAAAAATTAAATGAACTACACTGGCATAACCCCTAACCTCTTTGGCACGTCTTGGTTGATTTTTGGTCCACAGCACGCCCGAACCCCATGCCCACCCCCAAAACCGTGGGCTATAGCACACCAATTTAGCCCAAAAATGCCCCGTTTGTGTCGTTTCGCCCGTTTGTCCATCCAAATGTCCACAAAAAATTAAATGGACCATACTGGGATGATCCGCAACCTCCCTGGCACTTCTTAAACAATATTTAGCCCACAGAACACCTGGATGTGGAACCCACTCCAAAAATCATGTGCTATAGCACACCATTTGGCCCAAAAATGCCCCGTTCGCGCCGTTTCGCCCGTTGGTCCACCCAAATGGCCACAAAAAATTAAACGGTCCCTAATGGAACATTCCCTAACCTCCCTGGCATGCCTCAGGAAATTTTGGGTACACAGTACGCATGGACACCTGGCGCACCCCATAAACCGCAGGATATAGCTTACCGATTTTGCCCGAAAATTGTCTCATTTGCGTCGTTTTACCCGTTTGCCCACCCAAATGGCCATGAAAAATTAAACAG
>NW_025818393.1:0-2171 GCF_002878395.1 Capsicum annuum | reverse complement strand
CTTGATAGCATAACAATAGTTTCTTGTCAACAATGCATTCATTGAAACATATTGTCAAACACTTGATATGCATGAAATTGTACATGGATAGTACCATATAAGGACATGTCATGATTTCACTATTCAACTCACATAGGCATTTTATCAAACACTTGGGGAGCATGATTGTTCCAGATAGTAGTAGCCAATACATGAACATCATGGATATAATAATCAATTGTAATTTCAAGGGTTTAACATGCAAATCATATAATTCACCATCCATACTATTTTAATTTCATGAAACTTCTAATCAATCATAGACTGAAATCCAAACAATATTATAATCATGAATACAATCTAATCCAAGCATATAATTCATGGAATCTATAATTTGTATTTTAAAAGAAGGTTATTGAACTCCATGGGTGAAAAGACCCATTAATGAACACCTAACATACCTGAGAAGATTAATTTGAGAAGGTTGTTGGTGGAATTCTTGATTATTGAAGGCTTGAGTTTTACCGTTTGAGAAAGAGAATGATTTAATTTTGGAGAAATTAAGTGAATAATAATACAATTAGATTGTTTCGGGGTTAAATTACATGTTTAAGACATATTTGGGTCATGGAAAAAGACATAATTACCCCTGGAAGAAATTAAATTTCATCACTAAATATCCTGAAATTGGCCTTCACTACGACGTGATGGCATCTCGGTGAGCCACTGGATCTTTGCTGGAATCTACCTAAAATAGACGAGAGTGAAATTAACCCTTGGTGAAATGCAGTGGTATCATGTTGCCATACGAAAATTTGAAAATTGGGAAAATGGTTAGTGTCGTGACGTGGCGGGATTGAGGTCTCTCACTGAAAAATGACAATTGAGAACTGGGAATTTGCCGCGACATACTAAAATTGTGATGGAACACTGGAAATTGACAATTTCCATTCACACTGACTCCATGATGCGGTGATGCACCAATTCACACACTACTTTACAAAAACTTCTATAACTCTTCACCCAAGTGTCAGATTTGGTAAAATTTAATATCGTTGGAAAACTGACTGAATTCCCTACATAATGACAAGTCCATATTCACTTCTTCCCATTTCCATATGGGAATAATGAACTCCTAAATATATCCACTAGGACTCTGGTTTTCAATCTTAACCTATTAACACGTAGAGCACTTAGCTACGAACTCTGTGATATCTCTCTTTATCCTACTCCACCAATAGATCTCCTGAAAATTATGGTACATCTTAGTGTCCTCTGGATGAATTGAGAAATGCGCATCATGCACTTTTGAAAGAATTTGTTGGCTTAAACCATCTACACCTAGCATATATAGCCGACCCTGGCAACAAAACACACCATCTCCTCCTTGGGAAAAAACTTCTACTTTCTGATCTCTAACTAAATCACTCAGTTTAGCACGAATAGGATCTCCATATTGCTTTTCCTTTTCATTAGAAACTAGAGATAAATCTATACTATTCTGATCCTACACAACACCCTCTGCTTAATCGACTAAGCGAACACCTATTCAGGTAAGTTGATGAAATTCCAAGCTAACTTTTTCATGTCATTCTCAATATTATTAACACTAGCCATAGACAACCTGTTGGGGGCATCTATCACTATATTGGCCTTTCCCGGATGATACAAAACACTCATATCATAATTTTTCAACAACTCTAACCACCTTTTTTACGCAAATTTAAATATTTTTGAGAGAACACATACAACAAGCTTTTGTGATCTATGAACACATCAACATGTACCCCATATAAATAGTTCCTTTAAATCATTAGGGTAAACACCACTGCTGCTAACTCAAGATCATAGGTAGGGCAGTTTTTCTCATGGGGCTGAAGTTGTTTAGAGGCATAGGCTATGACCCTACCTCTATCCATATGGACACAACCCAAACCTACTCTAGATGCATCATGGTACATAATAAACCCGTCTGAACCATCTAGTAGATTCAAAACTGGGGCTGAGGTGGGTCGACCCTTTAACTCCTGAAAACTATTCTCATAGGGTTCTGACCACTTTAACTTAACTTTCTTCAAAGTCAATTTGTACATGTGGAATGAAATAGACCAAAACCCTTCAACAAACCGATGATAATAGCTAGATAAACCCAAAAACTCCTGATATCTAATGGAGAAATGTGTCTAGGCCAG
>NW_025818392.1:0-1167 GCF_002878395.1 Capsicum annuum | reverse complement strand
ATCCCTACCTAACGAAGGCACTGACCTGATCGGTTGTGCAGTCAAAACTGAATGATCAATCATCCTACGCTGAGGACACGTACGGGCGAAGCAAACTATCAGTCTCATCCAGTCATAAATAACTTAAGGCAGTTATAGAAAATCTCTGCATGTCAAAAATATGTTAAAATAAAGAAAAATGACCGTGAGAGTCATTACAACATCCACTACTAAAAGGACTTTCGTCCACTAAAGTAAAGCATAAGGACATATCTAAGGGCTCAAACAAGTAGAGATACTGAGCGCATATCTCACTCGGGAGAAAAGCAGGTAGGTTAGTCAAAAACACATCAGGAAACTCGCAAACTACAGGGATAGAGTCACACGATAGACTCTCAGCACTGACATCCCGAACATAAGCAAGAAATGACTCGCAAACCTTTGACATCCGTCTCCTAGCTTCATTGCTAGAAATAATTTTCGTCGACGCGCGGCTAATAGAACCTTGCCACACTACCAGGGGTAAGCCAGGCTAGGCTAAAATAACGTCTTAACAAAATAAACCAAGACCGCAAGACAAGGAGATAACCAATCCATGCCTGAAATCACATCAAAATCTACTATATCTAGGACAATGAGATCAACCTAAGTACCAAACTCCCAAACAATCACCAAACGCAATCTATATACTCGATCCACTACTAAAGAATCACCCACAGGGATAGATATATGCAATGACACAGATAAATAATCCGAATATAAACCCAACCACGATGCAAAATAAGAAAAAATAAATGAAAATATGAAATTCGAGATCAGTCAAAGCAGAAACTGTCTGATGGCATATGAAAATCATACCTATGATCACAACATCCTAAGCCTCAGATCTACTTGGTACAACAAACAAATGACCCTGTCCACTACTGGAATGGGTGCCTATCCGACCACTTCTAGAACCCTAGGGACCATCCCTACGACTTTGTGTATCATCCCTACTTAACGACGGCACTGACCTGATCTGTTGTGCTATCAAAACTGAAGGTTCAATCATCCTACGCCGAGGACACGCACGGGCGAATTGACCAACAACCCCACAGTCATAACTTGCCCCAGGCACCCTGCTCTGTCTAGAAGGTTCGACAGATTTAAAATGATTACCCCGACCAGATGATCATGACTGAACACCCC
>NW_025818391.1:0-2582 GCF_002878395.1 Capsicum annuum | reverse complement strand
TTATAGATTCTTGACCCAACAGATAAATGAATTAAACCACAAGCAATTATCACAGCATGAGTCACAACTTAGAGCCTAAATGTTTCAATAGTAGTGATTCAGCACAAACTCCTGTTATAATGCCATGCCGTCTATAAGAACAATTTCATGCAAAAATTTGACTAATTATAACTAACTAACTACGACTAAATCAAAACGACTATAGAATAAATGCGGGTAAGCAGTACGCAGTGAAACACCCCACACTAAGAAGGAACACACTGCCCTCAGTGTAAATAAATAAGCAAAAACCTTGTTAGTCAGACTCCTCCTCTATATCCGAGGTCATACCCCCTACATCAGAATCATCATCAGAGTCTTCATCATCAGAGTTGTCCTCCACATCAGAGTCTAGCAGCTGGTGATCATCGTCTGTCGGCACATCATTATCTAGAGGTTCTTCAAAATTTACCCCCACTCCACACATGGCCCGAGCATGCTCATTAAGCGGGTAGTCATAGTCCAACTGTCGAAGCTCTGCATCAGTCGGCACACGACCCCCATTCATCATAGTAAACCTAGTCATGCCATACAGATGGCGAAAAAAACTCTCATCTCGAGCATGTCTCTCAGCAGTGGTAAGGTTGATGCCTTGACCAGTTTTGGGATCTTTGATTTTCGTGAGATCTACCTTCTTTGGGTTATGTGGCAACTTATGGTGTGCTGGCTCCTCCTCAATGTGCTCTTTCCTTAAAATTGCAGTCAACAAATTGCCAAAACTAAAATGAGACCTTTTGTGCACCCTTGCTTTTCGCATCGACGTTCGTATAACTGCACCAATATTAATGGGAACATTCGTCATTAGAGCATATACCAAGTAGACTCGATCACGCGTGACCTTAGTGTATTGTGTCCCAAGAATCAAGCAAGAATTGACTATTCTTAACCATATGCGAGCTTCTCTATTCAAACAAGCATATGGGTAATTATTGTGACGACCATTATCTTTGTGACGAGTCCACCGGGTCATGGACCTTGATCCACACAACGTATGTTTGATGGCTCTATAGGGAGGTCTGTTGTAGAGCTCCTTGAGTGGTGATTGATCCACATTTGGAGTACCCAGGAAAGAGTTGAAGAAATCAGCGTTCAATTGCAAGACTTGCCCCCGAATCTTTACTTCATTTCCCGCAGTCCTTGGGGACCAGTTGGCATAAAACTCTCAAGTCAAATAAAGATTACATTCGCCCATGTATCGGAAGATAAAGTCAAGATTTAGTGCCATAATCTTTGCCAAAATGCGAGGGCAGTTCTTTCCTAAACTTTCCCTCTGCATCAACTCCACATGTACATATTTCTTTACTTTATTGTTTCTATACCATTCCTTCCCTTCCTTCTCCAGAACCCACTTGATCCTAAAAGTTCATCGAGGCACTTGAAGAGAGGAGGAATTAGCCTGGTCCTTTCTTGACCTTTTTTGACCTTTTTGTCAGGTGGATGCTTTCTCCTTTCCCTGTCGTCATTTCGGAGCCATGTTACCTGAGATCACAATAGAGTCATGTTAGTCTCAATTCGTAAAATTCACTATAATCGAAAAAGAAAATAGTGATGGCACCACCCCACACTTAATTTGTTTACACAAACTAATTGAGTGAGTGATATCGATTACTCAGACTTCATCGACATACATTTAGGTGGTATGTGCCAACAACATTATTAGCGCAGTCACACTTTCAACCCTTCACTTTACATAACAATTTCTTAGTTTGATATAGAGAAGCAGCACACAATGGTCGTGTAATCTTGACTATCATTTCCAACTTTATTTCATTGGAGCAATGCAATCTTTGAGCAAGACTACCACATAGAAATCTTATCATGCTATAGCATAGAAATAATTACACAATCTTATGCTTTTGGTTAACCATGACCATTACATCGATGAACGAGTCACTCACATAGTCAAGCTTATAACTCCCAAAATTATGCATTAACTTCAAAATTTCAACTCCATAATAATAAAAAAATTATGACAGTGAATACCAATCAATACATGCCAGAGTAAAATCAAGAATACCCACAAGAATCCTTTCACTCAATGAGATGTATTTTTCAAAAATCATAACAAACTAACCATACTCTTATCACCAAGCACTACTACAAAATCTAGTTAACCATTATAAGCGTAGCACTGAAGCAACTACGAAACATTAAAGAGCAACTTACTTGGTGATTAATTTGTGATGAATCGGAAAGGTGAGCCTGCAGGAGTAGATGAGAAAAAAGAAAAGCTTGGAGAGGGCAATGTTGGGCGGCTCTTAGGTTTAAGACAACTTTAGTTGGCTTTAAAGGTAGAGGATATATTTAAAAAATGAGGCATGGGTCGGGTTGGTCCATTCACACTCGGGTTAGTAGGCAAAATTCACGTTGATAGGCGGCGCCTATAGCATTGCCTAATCATAAGTAGGTGGCGCCTAACCTATTGCCTATGTTGGCATAGGCGGCGCCTAGCCTATCGCCTATGTGAGGCAGTGAGCATAGGCGAAGGAATAGGCGGCGCCTAACCTATTGCCCATGTTGGCATAGGCGGCGCCTAACCTATT
>NW_025818390.1:0-1044 GCF_002878395.1 Capsicum annuum | reverse complement strand
CTAGATATCATATTTTTGTAACATTTACTCTTATTATAAAATTTTAATTTGCAAATCTTTTAATATGATTGAAACTTCTATCATAGAAGCAGAACTTAGCGATATGGAGCAAAACAAAGAAAAAGAAAAACTGCTTGTAGCAGTTATAAAACACTTCCTCTTTGTGAGATTCTTGATTTCCTGATATACTTGGCTGATTATGTTCTTTCAGCTGAGAATCTGGGCTTGTGGTGACATGCATGGAGGTAGTTTCGGTTCTTGCATTATTTGGAATTATCAGGAATCAAAACTGTTCCATTTGTGTCACTTGACTGATAAGCCAATTCTCCTTCTTGACATGGGAGAGTTCAGACATTAATGTTGTCGTCCAAGAGCTAGAGCAACTAACATTATCGTCATGTCCATCCTCGGACATGGAAGCCAATCTTGGAAGGTGATTTGTTTCATGCGTAAAGGAACCCTCAGAATGCTGTCGTCGAATGGTGGACTTTTGTCGGCTCTTCTGTTCAGCATTTGCTTGCAGCTGTGCTTCAAAATTTTGAAGCTTGCTGGCCGTCTTTGCACAAATACTCCTGGATGTCTGTAATTCACTGTTCCGGTGTGCCAAAGCTTCTTTCAACATCTTTGTTTCCTCCTCCATTGCCAAAAGGCGTTCTGTAAGTTGCTCTTTCTCTTTATGGAACTTCTGCACACTATCCAATGAAAAATCTGGCAAACTGGGCCTTCCTCCTTGGGATTTCTTTACACAGTTGTCCCCATAATCTCTACCCAAACTCTCAACCTCAAGCTTTATCTGGGCCAAGGCTGTAGGCCCAGGCAACTTCTTCCGCACAAGACCACGTAATCTCCGACACTTTGCTTCCAATTTTGCAACTTTCTTCACTCCCTCCAAGTGTTGCTTGTTTGCAACTTCTGCAGACCGTACGCTCATATTTTTCTCCTCAATACGAATTTCTAGTTCCTTTGAGTTAATTTGGAGTTCATATTTCAGAGAATGTATTTCCCTTTCACATGACTCGATATTGCTCTTCAACATCTCAATTT
>NW_025818389.1:0-1256 GCF_002878395.1 Capsicum annuum | reverse complement strand
CCAACATCTATACTAGTCTGACAAGCCTCTAAGAAAATTAATAAAACCAGCGAGCCATTGGGACATGCCCCAACTGACTCATACTCAGTTATCAAATTTAAACAATTCCATAAAACCAACATCAGACATCACGTCCTCGCAACATAAGAACTCACCAATGTAGAATAGCGTGCCTCAAGAATCACTGTCGAACCTAGAACTGAGCACCTGAACCTACATTCCGAGAAAATACAGTCCACATCCGAAAATATGGGCCAGTACCATGGAAAGGAACCGAGTATACGGGGGTGTATGCAGTTTTATAAAAATCATCATCATAAATATTTATAAGAAATATGTAGTATGTATGAAAGACTCACATAGCCCGAAGAAAATCATCATAATCATGACAGGATGAAATAAGTACAATAACACATGTGATTCATCATATAATTTGTCAATCACTTTTAGTTCATCAAGACTATCAATTCTCATAATGTAAATATCATTTAAATCTTTCGAAAGAATAACTTTCACAATTCCACTTTCAAATCACTTCACCGTTCACCACAGACACAAGGAAACACACACACACTGGGAGATCCTATAACCAACATAAAACATGTGAGCTACATGGAGTCCAACGAACAACCCATGTTGGGGAGGGCCGTCCTATCCTTGCCATCGGAGTAGGACTATCGATATCAAATCCACACAAACTAGTGATCACTATATAAATCAGCCACAGACTCACTCCTAGGGGGCACGTAGTTCTAGGGAAGTAAGGTTGCTTTATACCTCCCACTCGGTGCTAAAGATTTTTCCTGGACTTAGCTCAGATCATTTGAAAGACAATCCATAACAAAATAATTTCATTAATATATAAATATACATTGGGAGCTATCATGCTTCCCATCTATCAAAATCAACCACGTTGTAGATTTCTTTCACACTAGAGTTCAAAACAACTCCATTAAGATCAAAAGGTCAAATCATTCAAAATATCTCAAATATTCAACATCAACGTGCTTATAACACACACTTTCTCAAAAAAATACAACTTTCAATGGGGATTCACGACCCAAATATCAAAATCATGATAAATATCGTTCAAGATTCATGCTTTATATCTCCACACATGTAAATTCATCTTTAAAAATCATAAAAATCAAGATTTCATAATAATTATCATAAGATATGGGTTCATGCTTCAAATTCGTAAAAATCAAATAAAAATCATGCCTTTGTAAAGAAAATTACTTTTGGGCACAAGAACG
>NW_025818388.1:0-1131 GCF_002878395.1 Capsicum annuum | reverse complement strand
AAAAAGACTAACTGGGAGCCCACGTGATGAGTGAGGAGTTTCTATTCTTGAATTGAGAAAAGGAACCTTCTAGGAAAGGGGTAAGGGGGGGGGACCATTTTTGGTTTTGGGTGGTTTTCATTTTAGTATATAGATATACATAGAGTGCAAAAAAAAAGGGGAACTCACGTTTTTTTTCTCCTAAGATCACAAAACATATACATAGAGAATATACAGAGAAGGGAGCATAAAACAGAGGGATTCCATTTTTCTTTCTCCTTTTTCTCACCCACAATAACTTCGACACCATCACAGGCATACGGATTCACCAATAGACACACACATGTCCTCTTCCAATTCTTTGTTTCTTCCAGAAATGCACGCAAGAACTAGAAACCACACCCACACTTCACTAAATACGCATACAACACATTCTTCTCCGTACACGATTAACGCAAAAATCACAAACACCATACATAGTGAAGGGTGAGTGATGGAGAGACAGTAGTGAATGGGAGAGGGTTCTGAATAGTGAGAGATATGAGAGATCGAGCGACAGACGAACAAGGTTTGAATCGGTAAAGCTGAACGGAAATTGATAGAAATCCAGTGGGTTCGAGTTGGCCGGCGATCTCTTTGCCGGAGATGACTGTTTCTGATCTTTTTCAGGCGATTCCGTTTAGAAAACATTAAAATTCATCGGAAATCCAATCCTTTTCCTACTATTCGTGCTGCTGTCTGTGTTCACGAAGTTCCGGCAACTAGATTTTTCAGGTTTTCTCATATTTTTTGGCTCGGATATTCACACGCATTTTGGACTTCTGTTCGAGTTAGGTTTTGGGGGTCATCGTGGTTCAAACTGGTATTATTCGATTCAGGAGTTTGAGTTCGAGGTCTGTCAGTTGTGGTTCATTGGTCCCGGGTCTTCTGTCAGTTCAAGTTGGTCGAATAAAATCCCCAATTTAAGGTCATCTCCTCATCTTATTCTTATTCTTAGTTCATTTTTACTATGGTAAGTGGTTGATTATTGTCGTCTCAACTTTCTCTTTATCTTATGCGTGAGGTGAATGATGAATGTCGAATATTATTGATTGTGGATTGCTGAAATATTAATTCACAATAATATTTCAGCAATCCACAATCAATAATATT
>NW_025818387.1:0-1128 GCF_002878395.1 Capsicum annuum | reverse complement strand
CAGTGACATATAACAAAGAACATGACTGCACGATTCTACTTACCATCATGTCATCAAATTTGTACCATTCATTTGGTTCAGCACAAATGAAGCAGTAATAGTGTCCCGAACTGGATGTAGACTCGGCGTGCACTATAATTGCATAAAGATCGTACTTCATTTGTTCCTGTCGAGACAAGTAAAAATTGAAAATAACATCATGTTACAGCTAACAAAGGATGAAACGAAGGGAAGAAAGTTGTGAAAAACTAAATGTACTGACAGATACTCACATTATTGGTTTGGTTGTTATCGGTGTAAGGAAACAAGTCCAGCTCCAGCGGAAAGGAGACATGCTTGTCAACCTTCCACACAACTGAACCATCATTCTGGAATCGCTTCAATTGAAAGACAGCAACGGAGGGGGCGGAATGTATCATCAACTTCTTCTCAATTGAGACTTGCGCCTTACATCTTTCACAAGTATACTTGATCTCTGGATCGTCAAGTTTCTCAACTCGAGTGAAAGACTCCAACGCTGAATGCAAGCTGTCGGCATCTTTGATCTCCAGACTCACGTCTATGAGAGGCTCGTAAGTGTTCGAGAAGTGGCCGCAGTTGCAACAGCGAAGCTGCAATTCGAGAAAGACAGATTAACATTACAAACTTCATATATAGAAGCTACATATGGATAATAAGATAGTATTCTTGTATGCTTACCTTGCTGACAAGCCGGCAGCCAAAAACTTGTTGGACAACGTCACAGCATCGGCTTTCAAGCCTATTGAGAAAGCATTGCAAGAATTCCTGAGCATCTTCTTGCTAATACTTACGGAAACCAGACGAAAAATCTGATATTTTTACAATGTTAAAGACCACAAACTGCACAACCATTCATCATCGATGAGAATGTTGTTTCGATGCTTGCAGTAGCAACATGTAAAATAAAAAGTAAACTTCAGAAGGAAATATATAAATGACATGAGCAAGGATACAACTCAAATTCTCAACGAATCTCCACGGTGAGATAGAACGACCCTCATAAGCCTCATAAGCCAATGAAAAGCCAATAAGCTCTTTGAAAATGCAGATTAAACAGAAGCCTGCAACGACTATACAAAAACAAGAAATGAACAGAATATCAGTAAT
>NW_025818386.1:0-1496 GCF_002878395.1 Capsicum annuum | reverse complement strand
AGACATTAATGCTGTCGTCCAAGAGCTAGAGCAACTAACATTATCGTGATTTCCATCCTCGGACATGGAAGCCAATCTTTGAAGGTGATTTGTTTCATGCGTAAAGGAACCCTCTGAATGCTGTCGTCGAATGGTGGACTTTTGTCGACTCTTCTGTTTAGCATTTGCTTGCAGCTGTGCTTCCAAATTTTGAAGCTTGCTGGCCGTCTTTGCACAAATACTCCTGGATATCTGTAATTACCTGTTCCGGTGTGCCAAAGCTTCTTTCAACATCTTTGTTTCCTCCTCCATTGCCAAAAGGCATTCTGTAAGTTGCTCATTCTCTTTAGGGAACTTCTGCACACAATCCAATGATAAATCTGGCAAACTAGGCCTTCCTCCTTGGGATTTCTTTACACGGATGTCCCCATAATCTCTACCCAAACTCTCAACCTCAAGCTTCATCTGGGCCAAGGCTGTAGGCCCAGGCAACTTCTTCCGCATAAGACCACGTAATCTCCGACACTCTGCTTCCAATTTTGCAACTTTCTTCACCCCCTCCAGCTGTTGCTTGTTTGCAACTTCTGCAGACCGTACGCTCATATTTTTCTCCTCAATACGAATTTCTAGTTACTTTGAGTTAATTTGGAGTTCATATTTCAGAGAAATTATTTCCCTTTCACATGACTCGATATCGCTCTTCAACATCTCAACTTCTGCTTTAGCTTGGGCTTTTTCTTCACTGAGCTGTATCACCATGCTAGAACACTCCTGCAAAGACCTTGAGAGTGCAGAATTTTCCGCTGCAGACCTGAGTAACTGTTGGTCTAGGTTAGCTAATTTTGCTTCAAACTCATGCTTTATTTTGTCAAACTGCTTGGTTTTATTCTGAATCACATCATGCAGCTTCTGTTCATGTTCTTCTTTCAAATTTCGTATTTGCCACATGCACTCCTTCAGTGCACCATCCAGAAGTAATTTCAGTGCACCATCAAGATGTGATGCCCTGTTTTCAGCAGTAAGCTTCAAAAGAGTAACGGATTCTAGGTGATTTTTCAGTTTCGCGGCTTCGGACTCAGCCTTCTCCCAACCTGTACAGAGAGATGTGAATAAAAGAATTCAGTACCAAGTTGCAAAACACTTGTTGCAACAAAAACACAAGTCAATAAGGAACATTACCTGAGACGGCTTCTTCAGCAACTTCAGCGTATTGTTCATTTCTGACTGTGCAGCAGCCAACTTTTCATTCAAATCCTTGACTTCATCCTCTAAGCCACTCACTTGTTCCTCAAGAGACTTAACTTGATCCTCCAGTCCAGTCAAATGTGAATAAGATTCAATGGAAATTTGTACATATTTAGGTTTCTTGATTTCCTATTTACCCTGAAATATAACGGAAACCAAAACATAAATCAACAAGACGAGAAAAATTGAATGAAGCTCCCTCACAACGTATTATTGTAAAATAAAAAAATCGATGAACTACCAAACTGAAACTATGTCTTTTCCTTTCTAGC
>NW_025818385.1:0-1460 GCF_002878395.1 Capsicum annuum | reverse complement strand
TTGCGTGCCAAATCAAGAAGTTGTTTGGCACGCAAAGGCAAGACCCAAAAGTTTTGGGAAGAGGACGGATTATTATACACCACCGGAAGGCGAGTGTATGTGCCTAGATGGAAAAATCTTAGGCGCTTGTTGATCAAGGAGGGCCATGACACGACATGGGCTGGTCATTCGGGACAGAAGCGAACCATGGCTTTGTTAGAAGCAGCTTATTATTGGCCTCGCATGAGGAACGACATAGAGGTATACGTTCGCACTTGCCTTGTTTGCCAACAAGACAAAGTGGAGCACAAGGCACCCGGTGGATTACTTGAGCCGCTGCCCACTGCCGAGAAACCATGGGACAGCGTCACCATGGACTTCATCACATGTTTGCCGAACTCGGAGGGTTGCGGAACAATTATGGTCGCCGTTGATCGCTTCTCCAAATATGCAACATTCTCAGCTGCCACGTCGAATTGCAAAGCCAAGGAGGCAGCCCGATTGTTTCTCAAAGACGTAGTTAAACTTTGGGGCGTGCCTAGGCATATCATTAGTGATCGAGACCCGCGATTCACGGGGGCATTTTGGAAGGAATTATTCAGCTTGTTAGGGTCGGAGCTGCACTTTTCAACCAGCTTCCATCCCCAAACCGACGGGCAAACGGAACGAGTAAATGGATTACTCGAGTGCTACTTGAGGCACTTTGTTAGTGCCAATCAAAGGGACTGGTCACGGTTGCTCGACACGGCCCAATTCTCATACAATTTGCAGCGGAGTGAGTCCACGGGTCGTAGTCCATTCGAGCTTGCAACGGGGCAGCAACCAAACACTCCACAATCCTTACCGGTCAACGCCGGAATGAGGAATCCGGGTGCGTATCATATGGCAAAGGCTTGGGAGGAACAAGTCGATATGGCAAGGTCGTATCTTGACAAAGCAGCCCGTAAAATGAAGAAATTTGCTGACCGCAGCCGCCGTCCAGTCCACTACCGAATCGGAGACAAAGTGATGGTCAAGCTCAATCCGAGGCAATTCAAGTCATTGAGGAGCGTCAATCAAAGCTTGATCCGAAGGTACGAGGGTCCATTCGAGATTGTTGCCAAGGTTGGAAAAATTTCATATAAGCTGGACATGCCATCCCATTTAAAGATTTATCCCGTCTTCCATGCAAGAAAACTAAAACCGTTCTTCGAGGACAAGGAAGACGTGGAGCGGGGTAAGTCTAGTCGGGCCCAAATCTTCATGACATCAGCTGCCACGGATAGGAAAATCGAGGACATAATCGATCATCAATTGGTCCGAGGGAAAGGTTGGGGCAATTCAAGTGCCCAATTCTTAGTCTATTGGAAGGGGCAATCGCCCGAGGAGGCATCGTGGGAGAAATACGAAGACTTGTGGCCGTTGAAGGAGAAGGTCCACAAATACTTGCAGCTATATGGCGCCGCGGTCGTCGCCAAATCAGGTGGGGGAGAGTGTGACGC
>NW_025818384.1:0-1993 GCF_002878395.1 Capsicum annuum | reverse complement strand
TGAGAATGTATAACCCTTGATCTTCTCTATCAATCCCCAGCACCATGTCAGTATAAAGATCCTGGAATATGCAGAAATCAGGAAAAAATCCCACTGAACACTTCAATTCCTTGGTTAGCTTAGATACAAACAAGAGATTATATTTAAACTCAGGTAGATATAGAACATCAGAAATGGAAGAATTCGTGAGCACACCAGAGGTGCCTTTGTGAGACACCAACACCTCCCCACCTGTTGGTAGATATACTTTACTTTGTGAAGACTGAGATATTTCATGGCAACTATGCAACAAATCCAGATTTGACACTATATGATTAGTAGCACCAGTGTCAATGATCCAATTATCACTAACAGTGGAACTAGTTGGAGCTAGCATAATACCTGCATTTGCTGCAGGTCGAGTAGAAGCCTTTTCCTCTTTTCCTTTGTTCATCAGCATCACAATCTGTTGGTATTGATCTGGTGTAAAATGTGGAGTGTGAGGTGATATATTTTGTACTGCACTAGACTGAGACAGCTGATCACTTGTAGAGTGTGTGTCCACAGAGTATCCAGAATCAGGATAAGTAGAAGGAGCAACCTTCCCTACTTGGTTTGCATACTGTCCTGCTCCATTCTTCTTAGATTTAGGCTAGTCTGAGGGATAACCAATCAGCTTAAAACATTGTTCCCTTGTGTGACCATTATACCCACAAAAATCACAAACCACCGGGGACCTTTTCTGTTGAGCACCTCTGTAATTAGATGGAGGTTTCCTGCCTTCATAACTTCCTGCAGTCTTAGCTGGATTGCTAGATCCTGAGCTAGCAGGTCCCAGATACACTCCTTTGCTTTTGTGTCCTGGATTGTTGGTAAAAAAGCCTGTTGTATCTAATGTATCAGTAACCTGACTAATGGAAGAACTAGAAGCTATGAACCGCTGACTTTCATGGTCTACAATCATAGAATAGACCTTGTTGATGGATGGAATAGGTGTCATTAGGAGAATCTGGCTTCGACACTGAGAGTATGTCTCATTAAGACCCATGAGGAACTGCAAAACCCTTTGGTAATCAAAGTGTTATGCATAACTTCTAGACTCAGAACAGAGGGCATAAGTGCATCAAACTCATCCCAAAGAGTTCTCATGCGAGAGAAATAGTCAGCAACAGGCAAAGTCCCTTGAGAGAGGGTTACAATTTCTCTATGCAGAAAAAAACTCTAGAACCATTCACCTTATCAAATCGTTCTTTCAAATCAATCCACACATTATGAGCATTGGAAGCATATATGATGCTACTCAATAGATCCTTTCTCACTGAATTCATAATCCACGACAAAACTACTGCATTAACTCGTTCCCATTGATCATGTAACGACTCAGCAAAGTGATTTTTTGGATATCAACCATCTACAAAACCTACCTTATTTTTTCCTACTAGACTTAATGCCATGGATCTGCTCCAAAGAGCATAATTCTCAGAACCAGTGAGTTGAATTGAAATAAGAGAGCTACCTTGAGTATCATTAGGATGCAAATACAGAGGGTGATTATGGTCAATCTCAATTGTACCAGACGTAGCTGTATTCCCAAGTGCTACAGTTGTAGTTGCAGCTTCTGCAGTAGAGTTTCGAGTAACCGCCATTGACACAGCAGTGAAAGATGAGAACGATCAACAGCAGCTGAACTTCTCACTGATTAGTTGAAATCAGAGATCTCTAGCATCGATTATCACCTTCAATCAGCCATGATGGCTTTGATACCATGTTAGATTTCTGTATTACTTGAGCTAAGAATAAGAGAGAAGGAAGGAAAGGAAGGATCTAGAAGAAGAATCTGATTTTTACTAACTGAAATCTGTTACATTGAGTCTCTATAGGCTTGCATTTATAGTGTTGTTTGTTAGCTTCATGTGACAGCTGTATAGTAACAGCTGTCACTTCTAACTAACTAACCTCCTAACACATACAACACACCTACTAACTTATTCTAACAACCATCAACTTGATCACT
>NW_025818383.1:0-1345 GCF_002878395.1 Capsicum annuum | reverse complement strand
TATTATGCAAAGAGCAGTAGCTACGCTCCATAAAGACAACATATTGGACACGGTAACATTTTGTCAGGCTGCTCTAAGCTAATGGTGTCTATTACAATTCTTCTCTCGTGATGAATAAGATTGGTAATCACGATCCCGAGAAGAGTCATGTTTTGGTTTCTCCGAGAGACCTTTGTCTATTGAACGATGACTCCTTTCCTTATACTTTTCCTTGTCCCGTTCAAAGTCGTCTCGCTCCCTTTTCCCTGTAAGATATCCTACCACTATCACGTTCATAAGACTTTAGTCTTCCTTGATCCTTACTCTTGATAAAATTTATTGTCCTTTATCTGTGACATTTATTTTTCTTTTATGTCATTGATTTGTTTTTTCTATTTATACTTTACTGTTTATGGCCGTTGACTGGTGTGCACTGTATTTGAAAGTTTGCATCTGAAGTTTTCTTGGTTTTAATATCCTCACTTTAGGATGTTATTCATTGAGACAATGGTAACTTCCGTGTTATGTTTGTTAAATTTGGTGTTCTGTGACTCACTCTCACTGTTGTCAAGTGACTGAACATTTAATCATAAGCTGACAGTCTGATGATCTGTGTCTATGTTGAAATATCACAGAACATGGGCTAGCCATTAAAGATGTATTTCTGATGAAGAGAGAGTTGAGAAAGAAGAAACGTAAGGTTATGAATGGTGGGAAAGAAAATAGGAGTATGTCACCTGTGTTGACCTACTTAAAAAAATGAAAAGGTCGGGCTGTTAACTTTACTGTTTTGTGGTGGTTGTTGAAGACTAGCTTCTTGAAGAGCTCTACGAGAGGTGCATTGCATCAGCTTGATATTTGTTGGAAACTAAGTATTCGGTGCGGGAGTAAATAAGTGCAGAAACTAAAAACAAAATTGTAGGAAATTGTTTTGTTGTGTATTTTCATTTTTGTGGTAATACATGTGAAGTGGAAGTACGTTGAAGCTGAGGTCGACAGTATTCAATACTCGAAAGATTAACAGAAAACAGTTTGCTGTGAAGTGAACTTCAGATCACGGTGCTTCTAAAAGGATCAAACATTCATCAAGACAAAGTGAAATGGACATTTTCTACTCATGTTTAGAGTTTGTAAAAAATATGCTTGTTATACTGCTTGTTCAGACATACAGTATTTTCTTACTTGATGTTGCTGCATTCGAATTTGGAAAGCAAATTACACGGCTGACTTGTTAATGTAGGATATCATATCATGTGCTATGTCGGAAATGCACTCCTATCAATGTACCGTGAGTGTGAAGTATTAACGAGGCATATGACGCGTTAGAGAAAATAGCGGAGAAGGATGTTGTCTCTTGGGTAGCTCA
>NW_025818382.1:0-2341 GCF_002878395.1 Capsicum annuum | reverse complement strand
ATAACAATAGTTTCTTGTCAACAATGCATTCATTGAAATATATTGTCAAACACTTGATATGCATGAACTTGTACATGGATAGGACCATATAAGGACATGTCATGATTTCACTATTCAACTCACATAGGCATTTTATCAAACACTTGGGGAGCATGATTGTTTCAAATAGTAGTAGCCAATACATGAACATCATGGATATAATAATCAATTGTAATTTCAAGGGTTTAACATGCAAATCATATAATTCACCATCCATACTATTTTAATTTCATGAAACTTATAATCAATCATAGACTGAAACCCAAACAATATTATAATCATGAATACAATCTAATCCAAGCATATAATTCATGGAATCTATAATTTGTATTTTAAAAAAAGGTTATTGAACTCCATGGGTAAAAAAGACCCATTAATGAACACCTAACATACCTGAGAAGATTAATTTGAGAAGGTTGTTGGTGGAATTCTTGAGAATTGTTCTTGATTATTGAAGGCTAGAGTTTTGCCGTTTGAGAAAGAGAATGATTTAATTTTGGAGAAATTAAGTGAATAATAATATAATTAGACTGTTTCGGGGTTAAATTACATGTTTAAGACATATTTGGGTCATGAAAAAAGACCTAATTACCCCTGGAATGAAATTAAATTTCGTCACTAAAAATCCTGAAATTGGCCTTCACTACGACGTGATGGCATCTCGGTGAGCCACTGGATCTTTGCTGGAATCTACCTAAAATGGACGACCGTGAAATTAACCCTTGGTGAAATGCAGTGGTATCATGTTGCCATACTAAAATTTGAAAATTGGGAAAATGGTTAGTGGCGTGACGTGGCGGGATTGCGGTCTCTCACTGAAAAATGATAATTGTGAACTGGGAATTTGCCGTGACATACTGAAATTGTGATGGCACACTGGAAATTGACAATTTCCATTCACACTGACTCCACGATGCGGTGATGCACCAATTCACACACTACTTTACAAAAACTTCTATAACTCTTCACCCGAGTGTCAGATTTGGTCAAATTTAATATCGTTGGAAAACTGACTGAATTCCCTACATAATGACAAGTCCATATTCACTTTTTCCCATTTCTATATAGGAATAATGAACTCCTAAATATATCCACTAGGACTCTGGTGTTCAATCTTAACCTATTAACATGTAGAGCACTTAGCTACGAACTCTGTGATATCTCTCTTTATCCCACTCCACCAATAGATCTCCTGAAAATTATGGTACATCTTAGTGTCCGCTGGATGAATTGAGAAATGCACATCATGCGCTTTTGAAAGTATTTGTTGGCTTAAGTCTACACCTAGCATATATAGCCAACCCTGGCAACAAAACACACTATCTCCTCCTTGGGAAAAAACTTCTACTTTCTGATCTCTAACTAAATCACTCAGTTTAACACGAATAGGATCTCCATATTTCTTTTCCTTTTCATTAGAAACTGGAGATAAATCTGAACTAATTTGATCCTACACACCACCTTCTGCTTAATCGACTAAGCAAACACTTATTCAGGTAAGCT
Organism: Capsicum annuum; assembly: GCF_002878395.1. Lineage (NCBI taxonomy): Eukaryota > Viridiplantae > Streptophyta > Magnoliopsida > Solanales > Solanaceae > Capsicum > Capsicum annuum. The sequence goes on along the minus strand of NW_025818382.1, from coordinate 799 downwards.
GATGAACTTCCTGAGCTAACTTTTTCATGTCATTCTCAATATTATTAACACTATCCATAGACAACCTGTTGGGGGCATCTATCACTATATTGGCATTTCTCGGATGATACAGAACACTCATATCATAATTTTTCAACAACTCTAACCACCTTTTTTTACGGAAATTTAAATATTTTTGAGAGAACACATACAATAAGCTTTTGTGATCTATGAACACATCAACATGTACCCCATACAAATAGTTCCTCCAAATCATTAGGGTAAACACCACTGCTACTAACTCAAGATCATGGGTAGGGTAGTTTTTCTCATGGGGCTGAAGTTGTTTAGAGGCATAGGCTATGACCTTACCTCTATGCATATGGACACAACCCAAACCTACTCTAGATTCATCATGGTACACAATAAACCCGTCTGAATGATCTGGTAGAGTCAAAACTGGGGCTGAGGTGGGTCGAGCCTTTAACTCCTGAAAACTATTCTCGTAGGGTTCTGACCACTTTAACTTAACTTTCTTCAAAGTCAATTTGGACATGGGGAATGAAATAGACCAAAACCCTTCAACAAACCGATTATAATAGCTAGATAAACCCAAAAACTCCTGATATCTAATGGAGAAATATGTCTAGGCCAGTTTCTCACCACTTCAGTCTTTTGAGAATCAACTCTAATGCCATAGTTGAAAATAATATGACCAAGGAATGCTACTGACCTTAACCGAAATTTGCACTTACAAAATTTAACGAACAACCAATGGGCTTTGAGAGTCTGAAGTATGATTCTGAGGTGATTTGCATGA
>NW_025818381.1:0-1937 GCF_002878395.1 Capsicum annuum | reverse complement strand
TTCCGAATGTGGTTTGGTAGGTGACTTAGTTGCTTGAAAATGGTTAAGTGTAGGAACTTTAAAGGGAATTTTTTCGTTTTGAATGTGGTTTGGTTGGTGATTTAGTTACACGAAAATGGATAAATGCAGGAACTTTAAAGGTAATTTTTTTGTTTTGAATGTTGTTTGGTTGGTGACTTAGATGCCTGAAAATGGTTAAGTGTAGGAACTTTAAACGGAATTTTTTTGTTTTGAATGTGGTTTGGTTGGCGACTTAGTTACTTGAAAATGGTGAAATGTTGGAACTTTGAAGGGAACTTTTTTGTTTTGAATGTGGTTAGGTTGGTGACTTAGTTGCTTGAAATGGTTAAGTCTTGGAACTTTGATGGGGATTTTTTTCTTTTTAATGTGGTTTGGATGGTGACTTATTTGCTTGAAAATGGCTAAGTATAGGAACTTTAAAGGAATTTATTTTTGTTTTAAATGTGGTTTGGTAGGTGACTTATTTGCTTGAAAATTACTAAGTGTAGCAACTTTAAATGGATTATTTTTGTTTTGAATGTGGTTTGGTAGGTGACTTAGTTGCTTGAATTGAATGTGGTGTGGTAGGTGACTTAGCTGCTTGAAAATGGTTAAGTGTAGTAACTTTAAAGAGAATTTTTCTTCTGTTAATGTTGTTTGGTTGGTGACTTAGTTGCTTGAAAATGGTTAAGTCTAGGAACTTTGAATGGGATTTTTTGTTTTGAATGTGGTTGGGTTGGTAACTTAGTTGCTTGAAAATGGTTAACTGTAGTAACATTATTAAGATTTTTTTTTGTCCTGAATGTGGTTTGGTAGGTGACTTAGTTGCCTGAAAATGGTTAAGCATAGGAACTTTAAAGAGAATTTTTTTGTTTTGAATGTGGTTTGGTTGGTGACTTAGTTACTTGAAAATGGTGAAATGTAGGAACTTTAAAAGGAACATTTCTGTTTTGAATGTTGTTAGGTTGGTAACTTAGTTTCTTGAAAATTGATAAGTGTACGAACTTTAAAGGGTTTTTTTTTTTTCCGAATGTGGTTTGGTAGGTGACTTAGTTGCTTGAAAATGGTTAAGTGTAGGAACGTTAAAGGGAATTTTTTCGTTTTGAATGTGGTTTGGTTGGTGATTTAGTTACACGAAAATGGTTAAATGCAGGAACTTTAAAGAAAATTTTTTTGTTTTGAATGTTGTTTGGTTGGTGACTTAGTTGCCTGAAAATGGTTAAGTGTAGGAACTTTAAAGGGAATTTTTTTGTTTTGAATGTGGTTTGGTTGGCGACTTAGTTACTTGAAAATTGTGAAATGTTGGAACTTTAAAGGGAACTTTTTTGTTTTGAATGTGGTTAGGTTGGTGATTACTTGCTTGAAATGGTTAAGTCTTGGAACTTTGATGGGGATTTTTTTTTTTGAATGTGGTTTGGATGGTGACTTATTTGCTTGAAAATGGTTAAGTATAGGAACTTTAAAGGAATTTTTTTTTGTTTTAAATGTGGTTTGGTAGGTGACTTAATTGCTTGAAAATTACTAAGTGTAGGAACTTCAAATGGATTCTTTTTGTTTTGAATGTGGTTTGGTAGGTGACTTAGTTGCTTGAAAATGGTTAAGTGTAGGAACTTTAAAGAGAATTATTTGTTTTGAATGTGGTTTTGTTGGTGACTTAGTTACTCGAAAATGGTTAAATGTAGGAACTTTAAATGGAAATTTTTCCTTTTTAATGTGGTTTGGTTGATGACTTAGTCTCTTGAAAATGGTTAGGTCTAGGAACATTGAAGGGAATTTTTTGGTTTTAAAAATGGTTTGGTTGGTAACTTAGTAGCTTGAAAGTGGTTAAGTGTAGGATCTTTAATCAGAATTTTTTAGTCTTGAATGTGGTTTGGTTGGTTGAACTTTAAAGGGATTTTGTTATTTTGAATGTGGTTTGGTTGGTGATTTAGTTGCTT
>NW_025818380.1:0-1155 GCF_002878395.1 Capsicum annuum | reverse complement strand
CTATATAAACACATGCAAACATACACTATAAAAAGACATGCACACATGCACTTAGAAAAAACACACACACACGGAAAAAGAAAGAAAAGAAAAAACATATATTAAACACACACACACGGAAGAACGAAAAAAAAACAGAAGAGAAAAAGAAAGAAAAAAAAAAGAAAAATCAAAGGAGAAGAGGAGAAGAAATTTGAGTTTGAGTTCGGGATCTCCGTTTGAGTTTTCGGTAATGGCATTCTTGCTTCTATACTGAATTTATTTCATCACACGGGTTTTTATCCAACTCACTATCATTATTCCATAAGTTTCTTGCGAATCAAAGCATAAATAAAATTGTTTAAATGACATTATGCATTATTTAGTATGTGTGGTTGATTAATTATGTAGGTTTTATGATTGCCATGAGTTGTACGAGTAAGTTACGGAGTAGTTATGCAGTTGTATGTAGATTCGGAGTTGCCAACTAATTTTATAAAGTTTAGGATTGTTCCATGATGCGGAATTATATGCATGTTAAACTTACTAAAAGATAGCGTTCAATGGGTATTTTTTTATGTGTACTATATAATTGCGTGTTGGAATAAGGAGAATTCGTTATTGCTAGTATTGTTTTTTTTTCGATCTTATTAAGTTCTAAGAATGTGAGATTTGAATACACTATGTTTCACGTTACCTCCCTAGTCATAGATTGTCTGCTTTATTTTTCTTTTCTTTCAAAATTTGAGACAAGATTAGACAATTCGGGTTTAAAATCAAAAGATGAGTAATGGGAGTTATCTTTCTTTTCCTAAAAAAAAAAATTTTATTACTTTGAAATACGTCACCTCTTCTGGTTTCACTTGTTTGGCGGTGTAAAGCAATGAGTTACCTCAATAGTTTAGGCACTAGTTTAGTCTATTTTTTTCCCTTATTCTGCCAAACGTAAATGTATATATATATCAAGCCATGCGCATTGTCTTTTTCTTCGTCTTTTTCCTTCTTTTTTTTGGCTTAAAATGGATCTGATAAATTCGCTAATCAACTGTATTAAACTAATAAACTACCAGTTTGTGTTTTAATTATCTTGAGTTAGTTTATTTATTTACTCATTTATTTTTTATTTGCCTTCATTTATCTCGCTGCTACTTGTCCAAGTTGGCCTTGTCTAATTGA
>NW_025818379.1:0-2145 GCF_002878395.1 Capsicum annuum | reverse complement strand
CCATAGGTAAGGATGTTGTAAGGAATTTGTCCTTCAAATCTATCCTTAAGTTTTGTGCGGACTTTGTCTGCAAATAATGGGGGAAGACCGCTAATGAATCTTTCTTTCCAAAAGTCATTATTGCAGTCAGGACGGATCATAACTTTGATCAGGAAGGTATCCTTATACCATCTGAAATCTGCAAGATTTTTGCAGCGAAGGTTATTAAGAATTTCTAGACTTCGATCTTGAAAGAGTTTTGGTTCTCCTACAAAATGTCTAGCTATGTGGTAGAGGAGAGTTGCACAAGCATCTTCTTGTTCTTCTTGAACCACGGTTTCTTGACCGTTAACTGTGCGAGCCACTGGTTCTAGGGTTGTGGCGTTATAGATGAGATTTTTCTCATCTTCCGAGACGTAGTTGTCCCACCAATGTTTGAGCATACCGGTAAATCCCGAGACAACCATGGTGGCGGCTCCTTTGTTAGAGGAACCTTTGATTTTGTAGGCTGTGATAGCTACGGCAATCTCATGGAGTTTATTGTAGATCTGGTGTTCAGCCAGACCATCGATATTCCATTCGGTAATGCCACGTCCATCATGACTGGATGTGGAGAGGAAAGGATTCTCCTCAAACTGAACATCAGGGGGAGAAGGTTTACGATAATAATTTTTTCTAGTTGAAAATCGATCACTAGAAAGTTTGGAAAGAGAATTCTTTTCTTTAGAACCGGAGGAATCTTTAGAGCTAGAGGGCTCTTGAGAGATTTTGAACTTGGTAAGCTTGGAATTGATCTTTTCCAAGATTTGTTCTAACAATTTAAAGTCGTCATTTAAATCTGGGAATTTATCTTTGTGAAACTCTGGGAGTTTGAAGATAGGATTGGAAAGCGGCTTAGAGCAGGGTGTGCTCTTAGTTGGTAATGGGGCAGAAAGAGGAGGACTCTTGACGTCCTCTATCTGCTGAGAGATGGTATGAAGAGCTTGATTCGTATAATTGTTTTGTTCAATTATTCTGTCAAGATCTCTGCATTGTGGTGTCATAGTACCTCTCTCAAATTTAGTTTTAAAGGGAGAAGCCTTTATGACTTCGTTAGAGTAGGAGATATTGAGTCCTTCTAGAGGAGGAGTAGTGGATTCTACCACAGTGTTACGCTGAGTATACCATTTGGTAACGATAGCGTTGAGAGAGTCAGTTTGATTTTCTAATCTTCCAGTTTTTTCAAACCAGAAAAAGAATTCCATATCACATCGGAGTCTTTTCATGTCGGCTATCCATAGTCGACCAAACTCCTTTTGTTGTTCTGGAGAATAAGTACTTCCGTACCATCTCCTTTTGAGGGTGTCTTTCGGATCATTCCATCGGACCTTTAAGGCCTGAAGATCCGGGACATATTCGCCATTATCGGATCGTATAACGAATAGGCTAGGGTCAGTTCGGACCCTTTGAGGGGGAGCCATTTCGGAGGCTGAAGGGCTTCCAGGCTCATAAAGGTTTTCAGGTTCTCTAACCTTAGTGTTTTGGTAATAGACTTTGGGGACTGGACCAGAGTAGTCAACTCCTCTGATCTTTCCCTTATCATTGGGGCCGTCGTGATCGTTGACTTCACGTTCCTTTTTAGAGGATGAAGCCCCGGAGGAGACGGATCTTCTAGATGAAGAAAGTCGAGAAAGGTCGACTCCCAAGAATTTTAGATCTATAGATCCATCGGGGTGTTGAATAACCCGTTCGATCTGAGATCTTTCGGAGTAACTCCGGATAGGTTGGGCGATGGCTTCAAAGTGCCAATCATTACTATGTAGGATATCGTCCCATACGAGAGCCTTTGGAACAAAGACTGTGCTACGGTCTTTGTTTGCTTCCATTAGGGTGGTAACCCCTTTAGGGCTCGTGAATCTAGCTTTCGGAGCTAGAGTAGTACCCATGAGGCGATAATATACACGGTATATAATCGCTATTTCTTGGGTAACAAAACAGCGGCAAAACAGCGGTTAATTATTAAAAGTTGAAAGAGAGATTATAAAAAACTTACAAGTTTATTAAACTTCAAAAAACATTACAATGGGTTTACAAGAGAGAATGGGCAGAGAGAATTTCGTATATGGGAAATTTCTGAATGCCTTCTCTAAAAGAGAGTCTGGCCTTTTATAGGCAGAGAAATACATG
>NW_025818378.1:0-1037 GCF_002878395.1 Capsicum annuum | reverse complement strand
GACTGTATAATTTGGACTTGATATTATTTTGGTTTTGAATTTTGTTAGATTTGTTTTGTTTTGTTTGTTTTGTGTGTTTATGTGGTTTGTACATTTTATAGTGTCGAATTAGCCCATACATTTCACCGAGCGACCGTGGTCGAACCATGGGATCGAGGGGTGCCTAACACCTTTCCCTCGGTCAACAAAATTCCTTAGCAGCAATCTCTATTCGCAAACCAGTCTTAAAGAGTCAAAACCGTTTTGAAAAGGATTTCCAAAGGTGATTTGGCACACCAAATTATGCCAAGTGGCGACTTTGAGTTTTGAATATAAAAAGTCCTTTTCGAAACAAATCACCATTTTGTTACTTAATAATGAAAACCCTTTCAAACTTAAAATCGAATCTTTTTGGTTAAAAAAGCGGTGTGACACCCGTTTAACCTTATAACCTTATATAAGTAAACAACCTTATAACCATAATCTCTACCAAATATCTCATATCGTAGAATGTAGATCATTGTAAAGTATCAATGCATGGAACAACATCAACATGAGCTATTAGGCCTTTGTCAAGTTTGCCAACAGTTTCAGCTTTTCATTTTACTATAGTTTTTTTACATTTGTACAGTAGAATATTTGTTGTCTGCTATTCACAACGATCCTACATCTATTAATTTCAAGTCCTCTTCAATTTCCTGGCGTGTATTGAGTTCTCTAATAATCACTAAACAGATCTGATTTTGATTTGATCGAAGAAAGGTTTGTGTAAGGTTTATTCTGTTAAACATGTTAAATATGTAAATATGCTGGTACGTATGGGCTATGACAAATGAAACTCAAAAATAGTATTATGTAATTTTGGAAGTGATGTTGCTTCAGCATTATAGGACATCCAATTGTTAGACTAGAGAATAATCAAGTTTTTTTTATCTTGGAATGTATTTCTCTTTGAACTGTGGAACTGTGTGCTAACTGGATCACATATATGTTAAACCTATATAAATGTGAAGCTGCAGTTTTCTCTTTTGGCAATTTCAATTGTTCTTTAAGTTTTA
>NW_025818377.1:0-2291 GCF_002878395.1 Capsicum annuum | reverse complement strand
TCACAGGAGAGGGGACAATACGCTTTAAGGAGCTTGGGCTACTCAACCGATAGGAATAGGGGCTTGTTTCCACAACTGAAAGAGAATCTGAAGCAGGATCGGAAATAGAATAAGATTGAGGTGGCCCTTGGGCCACTTGACTGGTTGGAGAGGAAATGTATGGATTAGTTGAAAGAGCTACTTCTTCCAGCTGAGTGGGGTCGCGCCCCTTCCTTCTTCTAATAAGAGAGAGCGAAAGACGCTAGGCACACTCTTATTTAAACCTTTCCAATCAGTAGCTGGGCTAGGGCTTATTCTGATTCACTTGCTATAGCATTCGTAGCATCAATTCCTTGCATCCCTCCTATTAATAAGGTAATAAGGCTCTGCCCACTCAGAGTGGACAAACTTTGGAGTTTTCAGCGGTTTATGCTAAATGTACGAGGGCTGCCCGTCAATTATTGTGGGATGCAATGGAATCTATTCAGAGGACTGTCCTTGCACGTGTAAGATTAGATCGGGGTTTCACTCCCTTACTACTCCTTTACAATAATTCTCCTAATATAAGAAGTATCTAACCTATATAAACGCAAGCATGCACGAGTCATAGGAGGCAATTCAGAATGAAAGACATGAAAACTAGAAAGGGAGGAGCCGGCTATAGAATCTGCAGAAGAGTTTGCTTCTCTGTAAATATGGTTCACGCCTATACCAGAGTAAACCCCACTAGAAATTTCGTCAGGAAAAGGCTGCGTGGAAGAGAATACCACATTGTCGCTGCAAGTGCTTGAGAATAAGTTCACGTTGTTCTTGTTACAGTAAGTACTGCACTTGAATTAGCTCTTTTAGCAATAGAAATTCTTGGTGGAATCTCCTTTGCTATTCTTGGTAAACTATCTGTATAAGATGTTGATGCAATAACCGGTGCATGTGTTCTCGAAAGCACTCCCGGGGGAGAGTGGGTTTTTTCTGGACTTTAGGTCATCTTGTGACCTCTACTTTGATTTATGCAATTTATGCCGCATGTATGGCGTAAAGATGGCAAGGAGTTCTTTCCTAAAGGAGTATTTAACGCTTCTCCAACCCTCCGAAGACACGATCAATAGGGCGCTAATCTAATGCAGTGAAGGAGACTTACAACAATGATATCCTGCCTTAGCTGCTTTATCCTTCCCTCAACCTCCCCAAAAAGAGTCCATTCATTGTTGTCTTGGGGAACCTGAAATGGAATCGGTTCAAGAACCAACCACAGAAATTTCCGCCGATTGATATTTCTCGTATTTTAAGAGCTTTACTGAAGCTATTGGAAGTGACTCTACTCCAAAGTTGTCTGGGCTGGGTCCCTCAAACCAATAGTTTGCTAGGGCGATGCCCAGATCAACACAAATAAAAGAAGGAAAAACCCGTATGCCCCCCTGATCATTCCTCGAAGAAGGCAATTCACGAGGAAAGGTCCCACTCAGACACACACAAAGACAAAGATGACAACCGGGGCACGGCACGTTGCTAAGGATAGGCTCCTGCTTTGACTATAGAATAGATGAGCGTGACACATGCCATAATCAGACTAAAAAAGAGAATGAATCGAGACGGACAGCAAAATTGTCACTTTATGGAATTGTTTTGCTTTCTATGGAATCCCCAGAGGGGGAGAGACCCCAGTCAGCGACACAGAAATGGTTGAATCAGAGTTCTTGAGATTAGATTGGTGCCATCTATTTCTTTCTCGTCTGGCTCTCACCGGTAGAACACCCCGCCCTATCACATGCCAATGAAAAAGAACCTAACCCGAGGATCAAGCTTACCAGAATGCTCCAATTGAAGTAGTTAATCCAACACAGTAATGACCTTCAGTAGTGCTTCTTCCCCGCTCTGTACAGTAATAATAGAGGGCAAGCTAGCAAGGCAAATTTACTTGAAGCAATAACTCTTAAGGCGGGGAGTGAGGAAATCAGAAGTGGGACAGGAATAAACCAGTAGCAAGAAAAAGGGTACCAAACATTCCGGGCATTCCTCTTATTAAAGGAATCGGTGAGTGAAGACAGGATCGGATCTTTAAAGCTGAAGTCTTTTTCTTCATCAAGAGTGAGAGATCTATCTAAGAACAATAGAAGAGGGATATACCATCGAATCGGATCTTAGAGAAGTCTCGGTCTTCGTCCACACCTAGGACAGGGAAGAGGCAATGAAATTGATGAATGAATGAGGGATTCTTTTCTAGCCTAGTTCTTCCACATGAATACCATATGATAAAAAGAAAGACCAATTTACCTGTGTTAAGGATAGTGCACTAGAATCAATAGACTCTTATC
>NW_025818376.1:0-1148 GCF_002878395.1 Capsicum annuum | reverse complement strand
CGACTCAGCACATGCTGGTTCTGCAGGGGAACATTCTGTTTCCGCTTCCGTTGATGGATCAGTGACTTCAGAATCTGTTACATGATCTAGAAAATGAAGTTACAGAACATTCAAGAGAACCAAATAATGCATTGCTGTCCGCCCTTTCCCATCGTAGATCATCAGAAATGCAGCAGATACAACAATCTGCACCATGTTTGCACATTGACTTTGTAAGTTTTCTCAATCCATTTTGCCTCTAGCCTCTTTATATATTTCCAGCTCTCTTGCCAAATAACTTGAGAGCCTTCTTATCAGTATCTACATCTTAAGTGGACCAAATTCTGAAAAGCCCCATCATATGGATTTTTAAAAAGAATAGTAGTGAAGGATCAACTATCGATATAAGGTACTATGACATGATGTCTTGTAACAGCTACTACCTCCTCTACATTGTTTTTAAATTCTTTCACGAGAATTAAAACATAAATGAACCATATAACTCATAGAGACAAGCATGAAGCTCTGATGCCCTCCGTCATAAGAGTTTCAAAATAAGAACCTTGTAAATAAAACATGAAATAGTAATGACTTGGAGAAAATCACCTTCTGTAATTACAGATTCATCAATTTCGTCTTCTTCTTCTTTTTGAGCCACCGTGATGTTCTCCATGCTGTCCACTTTCTGTTAATGGCTTTGAGTATTTTTGGCAGTAATTTCTTCTGCCTTCCTTTCGATGTGGAACTTATTCAACTTTTCCTCAAACTCCTCAACGCATGATTTGAGTTCAGGTTAAGCAAACTTCTTCCCCAAATTGAAGACATTCAAACAGGCAAATAAAGCTTTAACACTGTGAAATGAATTCCCAGTAACTTCCAAAAACTAGTCTAAGCCTAAAGCCTTGTGATGCCACAACAAATTTTACCTTGTTGATAATAGTTTGAAAATCCTCCATCACAACGTCTTCAGATAAGGCACGTTCGTTCATACATTTTAAACAACTCTATAAGCTTTCTCATGCTCTTATCAGTGTATGATAACTGAGATAGGCAATAGGATATGTACTCGTATAGCCTAATATTTGCATAAAAGAGCATGTTAACATGCAGAAGTTTCTCTAGTGATAATTCAAATAGCAAATCAGAAACTCACTAAAATCTATTCATTC
>NW_025818375.1:0-2255 GCF_002878395.1 Capsicum annuum | reverse complement strand
TGGAAAATGGAAATATACCTTTTTCGTGCAGCAATCAATTGTGGCATGACAAGACGCCAACCAGTCCATACCCATTATAACATCAAAATCTACCATTTCTAACTCCACAAGATCAGCCATCGTATTACGACCACAAACAGTTACTATGCAGTTTCGATAAACCCTTCTAGCTATAATAGATTCCCCAACCGGTGTGGATACTTCAAATGGCTTAACTAACAGTTCGAGTATTCTTTCGAACTTTCCAGCAACCAATGAGTAACATAAGATAATGTAGAACCGGGATCAATTAAGGCATATAAATCAAATAAAAAGATAGAGAACTTACCCGTAACCACATCTGGGGAAGCCTCTAAATTCTGTCGATCCGCTAGAGCATACGTATGATTTTGAGCCCCGCTAGAACTCGTGGCTCCTCTATCACCTCTAACACGACCCATTGGTTGTGCACCCCTTCTTGAATAAGACATTGATGATGATGATGCAACAAATGACCCCGTAGGTCATGCCATACCCCCTATGCCCCTTCGTGGGTATTCTCTTATTATATGCCCCGACATACCGCACCAAAAGCAAACATTGGTCCCCAGCCGACATGCGCCCAAATGATACCTTCCACATTTATTGCATGGCTTTCGAAGAGGTCTCGATTGGCTCATATTCCCTTGCCTTTGGTATCCCACTATTCGCGAACTCTGACTCTCACTTCTATGCCCAAATTGATTTTCTCTGGACCCTTGGAACTGTGGTGGGGCACTAGCTACAGAATAAGAAGATAATGGCCTAGGTAGTCTAGTAGAAAACTGTGGTCTGAACCCTCCTTGGGATGCCATGAACTGCACTGTAGATCTAGCCCTCTTGGAATATCCTCTTTCTGATTCCTGTGTTCTTCTCCTCTGCCTCTGATCTTCCATTTTCTGTGCAAAAGCTTGGATCCTCGCTATGTCCATATTGTTGTTCAAAGCAGCAATAGTACAATCTCTAACCAGATATGGATCTAGCCTATCCACATATTGATGAACTCTGTCATCCATAGTAGCAACAACATTAGGAGCATATCTCGACAAGGAATTAAATCGGAGACTGTACTCCCTCACGCTGATATTCCCCTGACGAAGATTTAAAAACTGATCTGCACGGGCCTGACGAATCTCGAATGGAGGATAATGATCAAGAAATGCCTCTTTGAACCCTTTCCAAGTAGGTAGGGATGCATTAATACCCCTAGATCGTTTCCAATCTTCATACCAATATATAGCCTCCCCTTTAAATCTATACGCCGCAAACTCCACTGTCTCTCTACCCATTACATGCATAACATCTAAGGCCCTTTGAATTTGATCAATAAAGTCCTGTGGGTCCTCGTTAAGATCTGATCCAGTAAAAGTGGGAGAATCCATCTTAAAAAAATCCTGTGTTCGAACGCTAGTCGCCCTATCTGTACCACTAGGACTCGTGGTAGGAATGACTTGCCCTTGAGCTTGCCCAGTAGCTATACGAGTCAAAAGTTGCACTGCATTTCTAAGATCTTGATCAACATCATTAATAGGTGGCTCTGCGCATATAGTTCTCCTCCCCCTTATTTCTTTCGAACTAGAGAAAGTTTCTGATGCATGCTCAGCTGGAGCCTCACTTTGATTAGCTGGTATAGTGGGTGACTTACTAGTCCCCTCTCCGACAGCCATATCTACTTGCTTACCGGTATTCTTGCTTCTGGTAACCGACATCATTACTATAATAAGAGAAACAAACGGATTCAGTGGTCATCTATGACTTCATATACAATATAGGCTCTATCGCACAATCTAAGACATGAAGAAAAGAAATAATTCCTAAATGTCCATAGCCTCCTATTTATAGATGCGGTGCATGACACACCGATAAACAAGACTCTACATAGACACGACTTTGTAGACTCACTAGGACGAACTTCTCTGATACCACTTATGTCACACCTCAAATTCTATTGGGGCGGACTGTAACCCGTAACCGAAGAGGCCCGGGAGAACCAGCTCATAACCTTATACTTCCCATGCATACCTCTATGACAGCCCAAAATTCGGACAACATCATGTCGCATATAAAAGGAAATAATCACCTGTATAAGCTCGAGCATACATATATATGTATATATAATACTTGGCCGTTGGAGTTATCACGTCTATTAATAAAATACCACCTTGACTGTACATTAGGTCTACAAAGCCTCTAGACAATACACAGAGTTTAACTAAGGTCGGGACACACCCCGCCAT
>NW_025818374.1:0-1663 GCF_002878395.1 Capsicum annuum | reverse complement strand
TGCATCTGACTATCAAATGCGAAGGATATTACATAAAAGGGGTAATGGTCGATGGAGGTTCAGGAGTAGATATCTGTCCTCTCTCTACTTTGCAAAAATTAAAAATCAGCCCAGATAGGATTCGGTCCAATAATGTATGTGTTCGGGCTTTTGATGGTGTAAAACGAGACACAATTGGTGAGGTAGATCTTGCTTTGGTTATTGGACCAGTTGAGTTTACGATTACCTTTCAAGTAATAGACATGGATACTTCCTACAACCTGCTTTTAGGAAGACCATGGATCCATACGGCCAGAGCCATACCCTCTACTCTGCATCAAGTAGTTAAGTTTGAACACGACAATCAGGAAATCATTGTACATGGAGAGGATGACCTTCCCATACATCGAGATCCTTCTGTACCCTGTATCGAAACAAAGGGGGGTTGTGAATCTTCCATATATCAAGCCTTTGAAATTGTGACAGTTGATCAAGTCGTGAAAGGCACGCCAATTCCGGGGCCTCATCTCTCTTCTACTTCAATCATGGTGGCTATCCAAATGCTACAAAATGGTTATGAACCGGGAAAAGGATTAGGGGTTTCGTTGCAAGGAATCATAAACCCCGCAGATCCATGTGGTAGCCGTGAATCCTTTGGCTTAGGCTTTAAGCCTACCACGGCAGATAGAAAATGGGCAAGAGAGCAGAAGAAGAAGGATTGAAAATTGACAAGTCCGGTTCCACACATTAGCCAATCTTTCACGAAAGCTCAAAAGGAAGAAAATCAATACCCATATTCTAACAAGGAGGTGGATGAAATATGTCAAGGTCTTAAGGAAATGTTTCATGAAGTAAACATGGTTCAGATGGGTGAAGGCCCTAGCCATGCAGATGTGCAGTTCGTCGGGCCAAATATCAAGCTCACTAATTGGGAAGCCACTCCTCTCCCCACAAGGAAGGAGTCTTGGTAGTTTATTTTTTTGTTTCGTTTTTCTTTCTTTTGTATTTTGGACTATTCTCATGGTCGTAGTCCACATAGTTTAATTGCTCTGCTTTCATGTTAACCCTCCTATCCTTTCCGATTCAAATAAATGAAATTCAAGTTTTTAGTAAATTTATCTTTTCTTCCCTCTTTTAATTTTTATTTTTATCTCATTTCAGTTATGTTAATACTGGCTCCAATAACATGGCATGTACGTGGAGTTCACATTTAGACCCTAAAAAGTTGTCTAATCTCGAATCAGCAAACCAAACGGTAGATGAATACGATGAAGGTGAAGCCGATAAGGAAGTCAAAAAAGGATTGGATCAATTTGAGGATAAGCCCAAACCCAATTTAAATGACACCGAGATAATGAATTTGGGAACTGGTGAGGAGGTTAGAGAAATAAAAATAAGTATTCATGCGGATCAGAATATCAGGAATTATATTGTTCAGCTTTTGATCGAGTATAAGGATGTTTTTGCTTGGTCTTATGATGATACGCCGGGTCTAAGCACGGATTTGGTGGTCCACAAACTGCCTACATACCCTGATTTCTCACCGGTCCAGCAAAAGCAAAGAAAGTTTAAAACTGACGTAAGCGATAAAATCAAAGAGGAAATCATGAAGCAATTGAACGCGAACGTGGTCAGGGTCGCTCAGTACACCACATGGTTGGCTAATGTGGTGCCCGTACCGAAG
>NW_025818373.1:0-1025 GCF_002878395.1 Capsicum annuum | reverse complement strand
AGAATATTTGAAGCAAATAGAATCACTTTCACTGTTGATGAGTTACCCACAGAAAGTTCTGCTCACAACAAGTCTTTGTATCTGACTATCAAATACGAAGGATATTACATAAAAGGGGTAATGATCGATGGAGGTTCAGGAGTAGATATCCATCCTCTCTCTACTTTGGAAAAATTAAAAATCAGCCCAGATAGGATTCGGTCCAATAATATATGTGTTTGGGCTTTTGATGGTGCAAAACGAGACACAATTGGTGAGGTAGATCTTGCTTTAGTTATTGGGCCAGTTGAGTTTACGATCACCTTTCAAGTAATAGACATGGATACTTCCTACAACCTACTTTTAGGAAGACCATGGATCCACACGGCCAGAGCCATACCTTCTACTTTGCATCAAGTAGTTAGGTTTGAACACGACAATTAGGAAATCATTGTACATGGAGAGGATGACCTTCCCATACATCGAGATCCTTCTGTACCCTGTATCAAAACAAAAGGGGATTGTGAATCTTCCATTTATCAAGCCTTTGGAATTATGACAGCTGATCGAGTCGTGGAAGGCACGCTGATTCCAGGGCCTCATCTCTCTTCTACTTCAATCATGGTGGCTAGCCAAATGCTACAAAATGGTTATGAACCGGGAAAAAGATTAGGGGTTTCGCTGTAAGGAATTATAAACCTTGTAGATCCATATGGTAGTCACAACTCCTTTGGCTTAGGCTTTAAGCCTACCGCGGTAGATAGAAAATGGGCGAAAAAGCAGAAGAAGAAGGCTTGGAAATTGACAAGTCCGGTTCCACACATTAGCCAATCTTTCACGAAAGCTCAAAAGGAAGAAAATCAATACCCATATGTTAACAAGGATGTGGATGAAATATGTCAAGGTCTCAAGGAAATATTTCATGAGATAAACATGGTTCAGATGGGTGAAGGCCCTAGCCATGCAGATGTGCAGTTCGTCGGGCTAAATATCAAGCTCACTAACTGGGAAGCCACTCCTCTCCCCACAAGGAAGGAGTCTTGGTA
>NW_025818372.1:0-2398 GCF_002878395.1 Capsicum annuum | reverse complement strand
AATAAGTACTCAAGATATTCCCTATTATGACTTGGAATAGTTACATCTTTTTAACTTTTTCTGTGTGATCCTTGAGAAATACACTCCCTACTGATACTGATTAGTCTCATGTAGGGACAGTCAATGCAAGAACTTAATGTAGTTCATTGCTATTAAAAATGATCAATAATAAGAAAGTTAAATGATACATTACCTTTTGGAAGAAAGGCTTCTTCCTAAGTTTTGAACTTTCATAGTTCAATCAGGTGGCATCCGGTCTTTCGGATGACTTGGTGCTTGAATGCAAGGGAGCAATGTTGAATCGGGATATGAATTTCTCTAGACTGTCAGTTCATATGCTTTAGGTAGAGGATCAAAAAAAGAAAGTTGCTGAGGCAAGAGAGAAGGATAGGCAGGCCAAGAGGGCCAGGCCAACAGAGCAGAACCACAGTCAGCCGCAGAGTGGTAATTGGGGTAACAGATGACAGAAGAAAAAGTTTTGGTGTAATGCACAGTTTGCAGCCAGCGCCCCAGCGCCCAAACCACCAGTTGACAGACGATCGCATCGCATAGTTTTCAGACTAACAATGGATCCAGATCTCAGGATACCCAGTCACAGGGCAGTGTAGCTCAGGAGCATTGTACTTTTTTGCGGTGTGAGACTTGCGGAAGGCATCACCCAGGGAGGTGTTAGTTGGGCACACTTGTATGTTATTCATGTGGTCAGTCGGGTCACTTCCAGAGAGATTGTCCATTTGCTAGAAGAAATGTTGGTGGTGCTAAATCACAGGTTAATACTTCTGCACCACCACCACCTCAAAAGGGCGCCACTTCAGCTAACGGGAGTGGTCACAATCGGTTGTATGCTTTGTCCATCCTCTAGGAGGCGGAAGCCTCACCAGACGTAGTCACCAGTACATTACAAATCTTTTCCCGTGATGTTTATGTATTGCTTGATCCCGGGTCTACCTTATCTTATGTGACCCCATATGTGGCCATTGGTTTTGGGTTTGAGCTCGAAGTGATTGCAGAATCTTTCTCCGTTTTCACTCTGGTGGGTGATTCTGTTGTGGCTAGGAGGGTGTATAAAAATTGTGTTGTGTCTGTTTTTGGTCGGAATACTGTGGCAGACCTCATAGAGCTTGATATGGTTGATTTTGATGCTATCCTAGGGATGGAATGGCTCCATTTATGTTATGCCACGCTAGACTGTAGAACTCGAGAGGTTAGTTTTTCTTTCCCGCATGAACCCGTAGTGAAAGGTTGTTTGTACCATCTTATTTGGGTTAAACATTCCAATGTCGAAAGTCCGTCTCTTCAGTCAGTCCCTGTAGTGGAGTTTCCAGAAGTCTTTCCCGATGATCTCCCAGGAATACCACTTAATAGGGAGATAGATTTTGGTATTGATTTATTGCCAGACACCCGTACCATTTCTATTCCCCCATATAGAATGGCTCCTGCAGAATTGAAAGAGTTGAAAGAACAGCTAACAGACCTTCTAGACAAAGGTTTTATCCATCCTAGTGTTTCCCCCTGGGGTGCATCTGTGCTTTTCGTGCGAAAGAAAGATGGTTCCCTTCGTATGTGCATAGATTACCGCCAGTTGAATAAGGTCACTGTTAAAAATAAATATCCTCTTCCTAGAATTGATGATCTCTTTTGACCAACTTCAGGGTGCTAAGTACTCCTTAAAGATAGACCTTTGCTCGGGATAAGGCTAGAGAGTCGGACATTTCCAAAACAGCTTTCCGAACCCGATACGGTCATTATGAATTCCTGGTCATGTTCTTCGGGTTGACTAAAGCCCCTGCAGCTTTCATTGACCTAATGAATAGGGTGTTCCGTCAGTTCCTCGATCTGTTTGTCATAGTTTTCATTCACTAAGAGTGAGGAGGACTATGCCAATCACCTCCGAATCATCCTTCAGACTCTCAAAGATCATAAGTTGTATGCAAAATTTTTCAAGTGTGAATCTGGCTTAATGTTATTGCTTTCTTTGGACATGATGTGTCTAGCGAAGGGATTAAGGTTGATCCCCAAAAGGTTGGGGCAGTAAGAAAATGGCCCAGACCAACGACTCCAACTGACATTCGGAGCTTCTTGGGTTTGGTGGGTTATTGCAGAAGGTTTGTAGAGAGTTTTTCCTCCATAGCTGCTCCACTCACTAAGTTAACACAGAAAAAGGTGAAGTTTGTGTGGTCTGACTGAGACTAGAAGCTGAAAGACAAGTTGACTACTGGACCTGTTTTGACCCTTCCCGAGGGTGTAGAGGGGTTTGTGGTATATTGTGATGCGTCCCGAGTGGGACATGGTTGTGTACTTAGGAAGAAGCCTTTCTTCCAAAAGGTAATGTATCATTTAACTTTCTTATGTTTGATCATTTTTAGTAGCAATGAACTACATTAAGTTCTTGCATTGA
>NW_025818371.1:0-2969 GCF_002878395.1 Capsicum annuum | reverse complement strand
CTTGGTTGCATGATTTCAAAGAAAGGAATCTAAGTCAAAAAGGCAAAGATTGAGGTGATTGAAAAGGTGCCTCCACTAATATTTATAAGGGTATTCATAGTTTTTGGTGCATGCAGGCTTCTATAAAAGATTTATCAAGGACTTCTCTAAGATTGCCAATCCGTTGTGTAAATTATTGGAGAAGGAGGTGAAATTTGTGTTTGATGATGTATGTTTAAAAGCATTTGACTACCTGAAGGAGAAGTTGATTTCAACCTCTATTATTGTGTTTCCTAACTGGTCTATGCCATTTGAGGTTATGTGTGATGCTAGTGGAGTGGTACTAGGTGCGGTTCTAGGCCAAAGGTGAGAGAAGATCTTTCATCCCATATACAATGCTATCAGAGCGCTTAATCCTACCTAGAAAAATTATACTGTGATTGAACAGAAGTAACTTTTTGTGGTGTTTGCTTTTAAGAAATTTTGGTCTTAGTTTCTTGACACAAAAGTCATTATGCATGCTAACCACGCCACTCTTAGCTAGCTTATGGAAAATAAGGATGCTAAAGTGAGGTTGATTTATTGGGTACTGCTGTTGCACGAATTTAATTTTAAGGTCAAGCACCGAAAAGGGACTAAAAATCAAGGGTGCCATCATGACTAGATGAAAAGGCTATGCTGAAACTGGAGGATGAGATTGAGATAGATGACACTGTTCAGGATTAACATGTATTAGACGCATCAGAAATATGATTTCATGGTTCACGAATTTTGCAAATTACTTAGTGAGTGATGTGGAGAGATCTTCTTCTATTTCTGTCCCATTGACTAAGTTGACTAAAAAAAGGTGAAGTTTTTGTGGTTCGATACTTATAAGGGTAGTTTATAAAAGTTGAAGGATAAGTTGACTCTGACTCTAGTTTTGACTCTACCCTAGGATACCTAAGGTTTTGTTATTTATTGTGATGCATCTTGTGTGGGACTGGATTGTGTGTTGATGCAGTATAATAAGGTGGTTGCATATGCTTCTAGGCAGCTAAAGGTGCATGAGAAGAATTATTTGAATCATGATCTGGAGTTGTTGGCTGTGGTCTTTGCTTTGAAGATTTGGCATAATTACTTGTATTGGGTTCATGTTGATATATATTCAGACCATAAGAAATTGCAGTATGTGTTCACCTAGAAGGAGTTGAATCTCAGGAAAAGAAGATGTCTTGAGTTGCTCAAGGATTATGACATGAGTCTTTATTATCATCTAGGTAAAGCTAACGTAGTTGTTGATTCTCTTAGCAGGTTATCTATGGGAAGTTTATCTCATGTGGTTAAAGAGAAGTGAGAATTGGTGAAGGATATTCATTAGTTGGCTAATCTTGGAGTTCATTTCTTGGACTCTAAGGATGGAGGTGTGATGGTGCGAGAGGTGGTAAACACATATCTTGGTGTTGAGGTGAAGGAGAAACAAGTCTTGGATCCTATTTTAATACAAATCAAGGATGATGTGGTCACCAAAAGGTGATGGTTTTTAAGATTAGTGGTGATGGTTTCTTGAGGAACCAAGGCAAGTTATATGTTCTCGATGTTGATGGAATGTAAGAGAGGATCTTACCTGAAGCTCTTGAGTCGAGGGAAACTATTCATGCTAGCTTGATGAAGATGTACCATAAATTGAAAGAAATCTACTGATGGAATAATATGAACTGTGATGTGGCCAATTTTGTGTCTATTTTTATGGTGTGTCAACAGGTGAAGGTTGACCACTTGAGGCCTGGTGGTTTGTTTTAAGAGATTGGGTTGCCTGTGTGGAAATGGAAAGTGTTTAGTATAGATATTGTCACTGTTCTTCCATGGTCTGGCTTGTAATTTGATTCTATTTGGGTCATTTTGGATAGGGTGACCAAGTCTGCTCACTTCTTTCTAATGAAGACTAATTATTCGACAGAGAATTAAGCTAAGCTCTTCCTTTAGGAAATTGTGAAGTTGTATGGAACTCCAGTTTCCATCATATCTAATTAGGGTACTTAGTTCTTATCTCACCTTTGGTGTTCCTTTTAGAGAGGTTTGAGAACTAAGGTGGACCTTAGCACCTCTTTCCAACCTCAGATGAATGGACAAGCGGAGAGGACAATACAAAGTTTGAAGGATATTCTAAGGTCTTGCCTACTTGACTTTGGTGGTATTTGGGTTGATCATTTACCCCTCATAGATTTTTCATATAATAATAACTATCATATTAGTATTGGGATATCCCCTTTTGAGGCTCTTTATGGTAGAAGGTGTAGGTTTTATGTTGGATGGTTTGAGGTTGGCGAGAATAGGTTGTATGGTTCCGACTTGGTTCACCAAGCTATGGAAAAGGTGAAGGTGATTCAGGATAGGCTTAAGGCCACCCAAAGTTGCCAAAAGTCCTATGCGGATAAAAATCAAATTAAATTGGAGTTTGATGTGGGTTATTTGGTGTTCTTGAATGTATATCCCATGAAAGGAGTGATCCAATTTGGAAAGAAGGGGAATCTCAGCCCCATTGTATGGGTCCTTATCATACTTTGAGGTGAGTGGGCAATGTAGCTAATGAGTTAGAACAACTTTTAAGTTTGGGTTCAATCTATTCGGTATTTCATGTCTCGATATAGAAAAAGTGCATAGGTAATCTTTCCTTGGTTTTTCCTTTGGAGAATGTTGGTTTCTTGGATCCCTTGTCCTATGAGGAGGTCCTAATAAATATTTTAGATTGACAAGTCTACCGATTGCGAGCGAAAGATATGGCTTCGGTAAAGGTTCTATGGAGGAACCAAAAGTGTGAAGAAGCTACTTGAGAAGCTGAAGAGGACATGAAGTACAAATATACATCCTTGTTTCCCACTTTGGATGATCGTGCTTGAGGTATGTGTATTCCTTAACATCTTTGTTTTCAAACTTTATTAAAGGAAATTGTGATTTCCTTGATATCTTTGTTTTCTGTCTTTGTTATAGGTAAATGGGGGTGTGTTTCT
>NW_025818370.1:0-1703 GCF_002878395.1 Capsicum annuum | reverse complement strand
CTTTGCTTATTTCTTCTAGTGCTTCTTCTTCATTATATTCCCCATCCTTCTTCATTACATCTTGATTAGTTTGGATTTTAAGATCAGGCTAAAAATTCCGCATGCATGTCATGTCATTAGAATCAACACAAAGAGAACTGCGTAAGAAAAGAAAAATAAAATATATTAGACACGAAACAAAAGGGACATTGCATTTCATTAAATAAAATATAGAAGAGTTTAAACACAGATGCCAACATAACATAAACAAACTAAAATCCAAATTACAACCCTGAAATAACTCGGATAAACAGAAAGAAAAACAAAATAAACTACCAAAACTCCCTCCTGATGGGGAGAGGAGTGACTTCCTAATTATTGAGCCAGACAGCTGGACCTATGAATTGCACATCGGCCATACTGGTACCTTCTCCTGCTTTGCCCATATCAACTTCAATAAAAAGGTTCTGAAAGTCATCAACCAATTAAACTTCAAATTCCACATGCTTCGTGACACCGCTCTTAACAAATGATTCACTGAGTAGTGGTATTAGGCGAGGGAGTGACCATGTTTCCTTTTTCCTTCCCTTGGCTTTCTTTAGATCTTCAGCTGTAGGCTCAAATCCCAGACCAAACGTGCCCACGTTCTCACTCGGACATATGGGATGAACTATACCGTGCAGAGACGCTCCCAAACCCTTTCCTGGCTCAAATCCGTATTTCCAAAGTTCACTCACCATCATGATAGAAGCAGAAGACAATTGAGGTCCCGGTATAGCCTGCCATTAAAGGATACGATTCACTGGCACTGTATCAAAAATTTGATAGACGAATGTCTCCTCTACGTTATTTGATTCAATAAGAGACAAGGGAGAATCTTCGTAGGCTGACAAAATCTCCTTCACCATGAATAACTACTTCTTGCCTGTCATGCTCAAACTTAATCATTTGGTGCAGTGTAGATGCAACCGCCTTGGCCTTGTGAATCCACGACCTTCCCAACAACAGATTGTAAGAGGAGTCTATATTCAATACTTAAAACTCTATGGCGAACTCAACAGGCCCTATGGTTAACATTAGTTCTATTTCGCCAATGGAATTTGATTTTGCACCATCGAAAGCCCTAACACATTATTGTTGGGCCTGATCCTGTCAGCACCAATATTCAACTTTTGTAAAGTAGAAATAGGGAAAATATTTGCACCTGAACCTCCATCAATAATAACATGAGTGACGTAGAAATCTTCACACTTCACTGTAATGTAAAGGCCTCGGTTATGCCCTGTACCTTTAACAGGCAATTCATCATCAGAAAAGCTGATCCGATTGACCTCAAAGATTTTTCTAACCATTTTCTCAAGTTGGTTGATTGTAATCTCCCTTGGAATATATGCTTCATTTAATACCTTCAGTAAAACATCACGATGCTCCTTGGAGTGCAACAGCAAAGATAAAAGGGAAATTTGAGCAGGGGTTTCTTCAACTAGTCTAATATTGAATACTCTAGCAATTTCATCTTTTTCAAAAATTCTTTGGCTTCTTCTTCGGTGATAGGCTTTTTGATAGATGACGGTCCACTCACCATTGGCTTGGACTTTCTTAAGTTTTCAGGAACGAAGCATCTTCCTGACCTAGTCAAACCCCTTACCTCATCTACATCTTCCACAACTTCTTTCCCATGATAGGTCATCACAGTCCGCCCATAATTCCAGGGAATCCTTTTC
>NW_025818369.1:0-1198 GCF_002878395.1 Capsicum annuum | reverse complement strand
TGGGAATTTACTTTAAGTTCAGGAACCTCCTGAAAAATTGGAATTTACTTTCTGTTCAGGACCCTTCTGAAAAATAGGAATTTACTTTTTGTTCAGGACCCTCCTGAAAAATGAGACTTTTCTTTCTGTTCAGGATGCTCCGGAAAAATGGAATTTTATCTTATGTTCAGGACCCTCCTAAAAAATGGGATTTTACCTTATGTTCAGGAGCCTCTTGTAAAATGGGAATTTACCTTTTGTTTAGGACCCTCCTGAAAAATAGGATTTTATCTTATGTTTAGGACCCTCCTAGAAAATGGCAATTTACCTTATGTTCAGGACCCTCCTTAAAAATTGGAGTTTACCTTTTGTTCAGCTCCCACTTGAAAAATTAGATTTTACCTTTTTTTATGGACTCTCTTGAAAAATAGGAATTTACTTTTTGTTCAGAACCCTCCTGGAAAATGGGATTTTACCTTATGTTCAGGACACTCCTGAAAAATAGGAATTTAATTTCTATTTATTATCCTCCTGCAAAATGGGAATTTACTTTTTATTCAGGGCCCTCCTAGAAAATGGGAATTTACTTTCTGTTAAGGACCCTACTGAAAAATAGGATTTTAATTTCTGTTTAGGACCCTCCTGCAAAATAGGACTTAACTTTCTCTTCAGGACCCTCCTGGAAAGTGGGACTTTACTTTCTGTTAAAGACCCTACTGAAAAATAGGATTTTACTTTCAGTTCAGGACCCTCCTGAAGAATGGGATTTTACTTTCTGTTCAAAATCCTCCTGAGAAATGGGATTTTATTTTACTTTCAATTCAGGACCCTCCTGAAAAATAGAATTTTATTTTACTTTCTATTCAGGACCTTCATGAAAAATGAAATTTTATCTTCTGTTCATTAATTTCTTGACAAATAGGACTTTACTTTCTGTTCAGGACCCTCCTGGAAAAATTGGACTTTACTATCAGTTCAAGATCCTCCTGAAAAATGGGATTTTACTTTATGTTCAGGACACTCATAAAAAATGGTATTTTACTATATGTTTAGGACCCTGCTGAAAAATGAGATTTCACTTTATGTTCAGACTCTCTTGAAATATGGGATTTTACTTTCTTTTTCAGGACCCTCCTAAAAAGTGGGATTTTACTTTATGTTTTGGACCCTCCTGAAAAAATGATATTTTTACTTTTGTTCAGGACCCTCCTAAAAAATA
>NW_025818368.1:0-1032 GCF_002878395.1 Capsicum annuum | reverse complement strand
GTTTGTTAAAGTCTTTTCTTCCATTTCAGCACCCTTAACCAAGCTAACCCATAAAGCATCCAAATTCCAATGGAATGATGCCTCTGAGAAGAGTTTTCAAGATTTAAAGAACAAGTTGATTTCTACACCCGTGTTGGTACTTCCAGAAGGCTCCAAAGGGTATACAGTGTATTGTGATGCTTCCAGAATTAGTTTAGGATGTGTATTGATGCATCATGGTAAGGTAATAGCATATGCTTCTAGACAATTGCGGCCACATGAGAAAAATTATCCTATACATGATCTTGAGCTGGAAGCAGTTATTTTTGCTTTAAAGATATGGCGCCACTACTTATATGGGGTTCATGTTGATATATATACTGACCATAAGAGCTTGCAATATATTTTTAATCAGAAGGATCTAAATTTAAGGCAGCGGAGATGGCTTGAACTATAAAAGGACTACGATGTTAATATCTTGTACCATCCAAGGAAAGCAAATGTGGTAGTTGATGCGTTAAGTCGTAAGTCTATGATGGCACCTATAGAAAGGTAAGGGATGATTAAAGATCTTCACTAGTTAGCTAGTTTGGGAGTTCGCCTTCTTGAAACTCCGAATGAAGAGCTTATCGTACATAATGTTCCGGAATCTTCATTAGTAGATGAAGTGAAAGAGAAGCAATATGCAGATCCTATTTTATTACAGCTTAAGGAGAACGTTCAGAGTGGTGCGACCAAGGCATTTGAGCTTACGAGAGAAGGAGTACTTCAGTACCAAAACCGATTGTGTGTGCTGGATGTAGACGGGCTAAGAAAGAAGATTATGACAGAGGCACATTTTTCAAGGTATTCCATTCATCCAGGATCAACCAAAATGTATCAAGATTTGAAAGATATGTATTGGTGGAATGACATCAAGAAGAGCATTGCAGAATTTGTAGCTGAATGTCCAAATTGTCAAAGAGTTAAAGTTGAGCACCAAAAACCCGGAGGTTATATGCAATGCATTGATCATGTCCCACTTCCAGCTTGGAAGATCAATGCATTGCATAT
>NW_025818367.1:0-1408 GCF_002878395.1 Capsicum annuum | reverse complement strand
CCGCATGCATGTCATGTCATTAGAATCAGCATAAAGAGAACTGTGTAAGAAAGAAAAACAAAATATATTAGACACGAAACAAAAGGGACATTGTATTTCATTAAAAAAAGATAGAAGGGTTTAAACATAGATGCCAACATAACATAAACAAACTAAAATCCAAATTACAACCCTGAAATAACTCGGATAAACAGAAAGAAAACAAAATAAACTACCAAATCTCCCTCTTGACGGGGAGAGGAGTGACTTCCCAATTATTGAGTCGGACAGCTGGACCTATGAATTGCACGTCTGCCATACTGGTACCTTCTCCTACTTCGACCATATCAACTTCAAGACAAAGGTTCTGGAAGTCATCAACCAATTCAACCTCAAATCCCACATGCTTCATGACACCGCTCTTAACAAATGATTCACTGAGTAGTGGCATTGGGCGAGGGAGTGACCATACTTCCTTTTTCCTTCCCTTGGCTTTCTTCAAATCTTCAGCCGTAGGCTCAAATCCCAGACCAAACATGCCCACGTTCTCACTCGGACATATGGGATGAACTATACATTGCAGAGACGCTCCCAAACCCTTTCCTGGCTCAAATCCATATTTCCAAAGTTCACTCACCATCATGATAGAAGCAGAAGACAATTGCGGTCCCGGTATAGCCTGCCATTCAGGGATACGACTCACTGGCACTGTATCAAAAATTTGATAGACGAATGTCTCCTCTACATTATCTGTTTCAATAAGAGACAAGGGAGAATCTTTGTAGGCTGACAAATCTCCTTCACCATGAATAACTAGTTCTTTCCTGTCATGCTCAAACTTAATCATTTGGTGCAGTGTAGATGCAACCGCCTTGGCCTTGTGGATCCACGGCCTTCCCAACAACAGATTGTAAGAGGATTCTACATTCAATACTTGAAACTCTATGGCGAACTCAACAGGCCCTATGGTCAACATTAGTTCTATTTCACCAATGGAATTTGATTTTGTACCATCAAAAGCCCTAACACATACATTATTGGGCCTGATCCTGTCAGCAGCAATATTCAACTTTTGTAAAGTAGAAATAGGGCAAATATTTGCACCTGAACCTCCATCAATCATAACATGAGTGACGTATAAATCTTCACACTTCACTGTAATGTAAAGGCCCCGATTATGCCCTGCACCTTCAACAGGCAATTCATCGTCAGAAAAGCTGATCCGATTGACCTCAAAGATGTTTCCAACCATTTTCTCAAGTTGGTTGATTGTAATCTCCCTTGGAACATATGCTTTATTTAATACCTTCAGTAAAACATCACGATGCTCCTTTGAGTGCAACAACAAAGATAAAAGGGAAATTTGAGCAGGGGTTTTCTTCAACTGGTCTAATATTGAATACTCTGGCAATTTCATCTTTTTCAAAAA
>NW_025818366.1:0-4407 GCF_002878395.1 Capsicum annuum | reverse complement strand
TGGTAGGTTTAAAATACTTAAGTGTAGGGAATTTAAAGATGTTTTTTTTTGGTGTGAATATGGTTATGTTTGGTGATTTGGTAGGTTTAAAAGGAATAAGTGTAGAGACTTTAAAGATTTTTTTTTGGTTTGAATGTAGTTATGTTTGGAGAGTTGGTACATTGAAAATAGTTAAGTGTAGGAACTTTAAAGGTGCTTTTTAATTTTGAAAGTGGTTATGTTTTGCGTTTGGTAAGTAGAAAATGGTTAAATGTAGGGACTTTAAAGGTGCTTTTATGTTTTTAAAGTGGTTATATTTTGTGACTTGGTAGGTTAAAAATGGTAAAGGGTAGGGACTTTAAAGGTGCTTTTTATTTTGAAGGTTGTTATGTTTGGTGACTTAGTAGGTTGAAAATGGTTAAGTGTAGGGACTTGAAATGTGTTTTCTTGTATTGAAAGTGGTTATGTTTGGTGACTTGGTAGGTTGGAAATGGTTAAGTGTAGGGACTTTAAAGGTGCTTTTTTTATTTTAAAAGTGGTCATGCTTTGTATCTTGGTAGGTTTAAAATGGTTAAATATAGTGACTTTAAAGGTGTTTTCTTTAAGTGGTTATGTTAGGTGACTTGGTATGTTTAAAATGGGTTAGTGTATGGACTTTATTGGTCCTTTTTTATTTGGAAAGTCGTTATTTTTGGTGACTTGATAGGTGGAAAATAGTTGTATAGGGACTTTAAAGGTGGTTTTTTATTTTGAAAGTGATTTTTTTTGTAACTTGGTTGGTTTAAAATGGTTAAATAAAGGGACTTTAAGGGTTTTTTTTAAATGGTTAAGTTTGGAGACTTGGAATGTTGAAAATTGTTAAGTGTAGGGACTTTAAAGGTTCTTTATTCTTTTGGAAGTGGTTATGTAGGGTGACTTGGGAGGTTGAAAAATGTTAAGTGTAGGGAATTTAAATGTGTTTTTTTTTGTTTTAAAAGTGGTTATGTTTGATGAGTTGAAAGGTTGAAAATGATTATGTGTGGCTACTTTAAATGTGTTTTTTTGTTTTAAATGTTGTTTTGTTTGGTGAGTTGTTAGATCGAAAAAGGATATGTCTAGGAACTTTAAAGGTACTTTCTTATTTTGAAAATGGTTATGTTTGGTGACTTGTTAGGTTGAAAATGGTTAAGTGTAGGGACTTTAAAGGTGCATTTTTTTTAAAGTGGTTTTGTTTGGTGACATGGTAAATTGAAAATGGTTAAGTGTTGGGACTATAAAGATTCTTTTTAGTGTTGAAAATGGTTATGTTTGGTGACGTGATAGGTTGAAAATTGTTAAGTGTAGGGACTTTAAAGGTGCTTTGTTTGTTTTGAAAGTTCTTATGTTTGGTTTATTGGTAGGTTGAAAATGGTTAAATGTTGTGACTTTAAAGGTGTTTTTTTTAAAAGTGATTATGTTTGGTCATTTGGTAGGTGTAAAATGGTTAAGTGTAGGGACTTTAAAGATGCTTTTTTGCTTTGAAAGTGTTTATGTTTGGGGACTTGGTTGGTTTAAAATGTTGATGTGTAGGGACTTTAAAGGTGCCTTTTTATTTTTGAAAGTAGTTATGCTTCGTGACTTGACTAGTTGAAAAAGGTTAATTGTATGGACTTTAAAGGTGGTTTTTTTTTCTTTGAATTGGTTGAGTTTGGTGACTTGGTAGGTTGAAAATTGTTAAGTGTAGGGACTTTAAAGGTGCTTTTTTTTTTTTGAAAGTGGTTATGCTTAGTGGCTTGGCAGGTTGAAAATGGTTAAGTGTAGGGACTTTAAAGGTTTTGTTTTTGTTTTGGAAGTGGTTATGTTTAGTGACTTGGTAGGGTGAAAATGGTTAAGTGTAGGGACTTTAAAGGAGTATTTTTTTAATTTGGTTAAGTTTGGCGACTTGGTAGGTTTAAAATAGTTAAGTGTAGGGACTTTAAAGATGTTTTTTTTGGTGTGAATATGGTTATGTTTGGTGAGTTGGTAGGTTTAGAAGGATTACGTGTAGTGACTTTAAAGATGTTTTTTTGGTTTGAATGTAGTTATGTTTGGATAGTTGGTACATTGAAAATAGTTAAGTGTAGGAACTTTAACGGTGCTTTTTAATTTTGAAAGTGGTTATGGTTTGCATTTTGTAGGAAGAAAATGGTTAAATGTACGGACTTTAACGGTGTGTTTATGTTTTTGAAGTGGTTATGTTTTTTGACTTGGTAGGTTAAAAATGGTAAAGGGTAGGGACTTTAAAGATGCTTTTTTATTTTGAAGGTTGTTATGTTTGGTGACTTAGTAGGTTGAAAATGGTTAAGTGTAGGGACTTTAAATGTGTTTTCTTGTATTGAAAGTGGTTATGTTTGGTTACTTGGTAGGTTGGAAATGGTTAAGTGTAGGGACTTTAAAGGGGCTTTTTTGTTTTAAAAGTGGTTATGTTTTGTATCTTGGTAGGTTTAAAATGGTTAAATATAGTGACTTTAAAGGTGTTTTCTTTAAGTGGTTATGTTTTGTGACTTGGTAGGTTAAAAATGGTTAAGTGTAGGGACTTTATTGGTGATTTTTTTTTTGAAAGTGGTTATGTTAGGTGACTTGGTAGGTTTAAAATGGGTCAGTGTATGAACTTTATTGGTCCTTTTTTATTTGGAAAGTCGTTATTATTGGTGACTTGGTAGGTGGAAAATAGTTGTATAGGGACTTTAAAGGTGGTTTTTTATTTTGAAAGTGATTTGTTTGGTAACTTGGTTGGTTTAAAATGGTTAAATAAAGGGACTTTAAGGGTTTTTTTTTTTAACTGGTTAAGTTTAGAGACTTGGAATGTTAAAAATTGTTAAGTGTAGGGACTTTAAAGGTTCTTTATTCTTTTGGAAGTGCTTATGTAGGGTGGCTTGGTAGGTTGAAAAATGTTAAGTGCAGGGAATTTAAGTGTGTTTTTTTTGTTTTAAAAGTGGTTATGTTTGATGACTTGGTAGGTTGAAAATGGTTAAGTGTCGGGACTATAAAGGTTCTTTTTAGTGTTGAAAATGGTTATGTTTGGTGAGTTGGTAGGTTTAAAATGATTAAGTGTAGAGACTTTAAAGGTGTTTTTTTGGTTTGAATGTAGTTATGTTTGGAGAGTTGGTACATTGAAAATAGTTAAGTGTAGGAACTTTAAAGGTGCCTTTTAATTTTGAAAGTGGTTATGTTTTGCATTTTGTAGGAAGAAAATGGTTAAATGTAGGGACTTTAAAGGTGTGTTTATGTTTTTAAAGTGGTTATGTTTTGTGACTTGGTAGGTTAAAAATGGTAAAGGGTAGGGACTTTAAAGGTGCTTTTTTATTTGGAAAGTTATTATGTTTGGTGACTTAGTAGGTTGAAAATGGTTAAGTGTAGGGACTTTAAATGTGTTTTCTTGTATTGAAAGTGGTTATGTTTGGTGACTTGGTAGGTTGGAAATGGTTAAGTGTAGGGACTTTAAAGGTGTTTTTTTATTTTTAAAGTGGTTATGTTTTGTATCTTGGTAGGTTGAAAATGGTTAAATATAGTGACTTTAAAGGTGTTTTCTTTAAGTGGTTATGTTTGGTGACTTGGTAGGTTAAAAATGGTTAAGTGTAGGGACTTTAAAGGTGATTTTTGTTTTGAAAGTCGTTATGTTAGGTGACTTGGTAGATTTAAAATGGGTCAGTGTATGGACTTTATTGGTCCTTTTTTATTTGGAAAGTCCTTATTATTGGTGACTTGGTAGGTGGAAAATAGTTGTGTAGGGACTTTAAAGGTGGTTTTTTATTTTGAAAGTGATTTATTTGTTAACTTGGTTGGTTTAAAATGGTTAAATAAAGGGACTTTAAGGGTTTTTTTTTAACTGGTTAAGTTTGGAGACTTGGAATGTCGAAAATTGTTAAGTGTAGGGACTTTAAAGGTTCTTTATTCTTTTGGAAGTGGTTATGTAGGGTGACTTGGTAGGTTGAAAAATGTTAAGTGCAGGGAATTTGAATGTGTTTTTTTTTTTGTTTAAAAAGTGGTTATGTTTGATGAGTTGAAAGGTTGAAAATGATAATGTGTGGCTACTTTAAAGGTGTTTTATTGTTTTAAATGTTGTTTTGTTTGGTGAGTTGTTAGATCGAAAAAGGATATGTGTAGGAACTTTAAAGGTACTTTTCTATTTTGAAAATGGTTAAGTTTGGTGACTTGTTAGGTTGAAAATGGTTAAGTGTAGGGACTTTAAAGGTGCATTTTTTTTAAAGTGGTTATGTTTGGTGACTTGGTAGGTTGAAAATGGTGAAATGTCGGGACTATAAAGGTTCTTTTTAGTTTTGAAAATGGTTATGTTTGGTGACGTGGTAGGTTGAAAATGGTTAAGTGTAGGGACTTTAAAGGTGCTTTTTTTGTTTTGAAAGTTCTTATGGTTGGTTTGTCAGTAGGTTGAAAATGGTTAAATGTTGTGACTTTAAAGGTGTTTTTTTT
>NW_025818365.1:0-1019 GCF_002878395.1 Capsicum annuum | reverse complement strand
AGAACTAGATACGTAAGAGAAAGAGAGGAGAGCAGAACTTTACTTCTATGCTGAGGCACATGATATTCTTCAAACCAAATAAAAATACTACTCCCTCCGTCCCAAATTATGTGTCGCCATTTCCTTTTTAGTCTGTCCCAAAATAAATGTCGTCTTTTCTTATTTGGAATTTTTTTAAAGGCACAATTACCTTTTTACCCTTATTGGACCCACTTGATTTTAAATATATTATTACTTCTTTTTTTGTATTTGTGTTTTTAAAGTAAAAGTCTTATCACTTCAATCAAAAGTTAAACTTTCAGCCATTTATTTTATAGTATCAAAATTATTTTAAACCACAGAGAACAATTTATTCCTTTTGGTTGGTTCTACATAAGTAAACCAGATTTCTTTGACAACTCATTGTTCACATTACTGTGATTTCTCGAGTAAAAATTGGATCTTTAAAGCTAAAGTTAAAGAAAACAAGAATTTAGAGGGATCCCATTTTCCTCATATATCATCTTACAATTGGAAAAAGTAACAAACACAACTACAAAGATCAAAATTCTTTTGTTTAGAACTGAAAATTGATTGAGACAATGAGCTACCCAAGAGACAACATCCTTCTCTGCTATTTTCTCTAATGCGTCATATGCCTCGTCAATAGTTCACAGTCACAGTACATTGATAGGAGTGCATTTCCGACATAGCACGTGATATGATATCCTACATTAACAAGTCAGCTGTGTAATTTGCTTTCCAAATTCGAATGCAGCAACATCAAGTAAGAAAATATTGTATGTTTGAACAAGCAGTATAACAAGCATATTTGTTACAAACTCTAAACATGAGTAGAAAATGTCCATTTCACTTTGTCTTGATGAATGTTTGATCCTTTTAGAAGCACCGTGATATGAAGTTCACTCCACAGCAAACTGTTTTATGTTAATCTTTCGAGTACTAAATATTTTCAACCTCAGTTTCAACGTACTTCCACTTCACATATATTACCACAAAAATAAAAATACACAACAAAA
>NW_025818364.1:0-1064 GCF_002878395.1 Capsicum annuum | reverse complement strand
TTTATATGTCAATGAGAGTTTTTGATGTCTTTCCTGATATTAAACCTGTCATTTTTTCTTTAACATGTCTAATCTCCAGTATACCTGGCTTTCTGATCTTCAATGATGCAAACAATTTCCCTTCAAGAACTTGCACTTACCTAATTCCTAGTAAGACAATCTTAGAATCTTCTATGCTGAAAGATGCCTATTGGTGGTTAGTTTTTTATCCAGGAGGATGCATTGGAAGGTACAAGCATACATGATATTGGTAAAACCAGCAAGCACCATATTTTTTTGAAAATGATAGCATATATACTATGTGGGCAGTATTTTCTTTACAAAAATGAGCCTCTCTGTGCTTTACAAGGCCCCCAAAGTTGCAAAATGGATTCAGCACCCTCTACAAGAAACTCTTAACATCCAAATAATAAGTTGTCTGATCTTATCTGCAACAAGAATGACGAGCACTGTGTTCAGTTTAGAGCCTGTCCCTAAGCTCGTCTAGACTTATCCTTATCTTTATTGCCTTCTATTTGCTTGTTATCTTTGTTCTTGCTAGAACCTGCATTTGAGAAGCTTGTTTTGTTGTCTCAAGTTAATGTTTAAGCTTTCTTTCCTTACTGCAGTGCATCAAAATTCAACTTGTGGTGCTGCTGAAAATGTTGGAACTGCTGCAAAACCTAATGGCATAATGCATGAACCTGTACGTACTGATAGACCCAATGCATTCAGTAAAAACAGCTCATCTGTTCTCTCTTGCATACAAACAGCAGTTGATATTCCTTCTCAACAGCAGGTCCATCCACGTTTGATCTCCCGAACCACGCTCTTGTTAGGCCTGGGCGTGAAGGTGGTGTTAGAGTCGGTGAAAGTCCCATATTGTTGGGGAGTGTACTGTCGGTCTTCTTATATGAACTTGAGCAATCCTCCCCTTATGTGCTAGCTTTTGGGGTTGAGTTAGGCCCAAGATCCTTTCTTTACACAATCAACCATCTTTTCTTACATTGGAAACGGACAGAGCAGCTGTAGAGAATATTTTCAACCTGAAGGGGATCAGGTGGGTAGAACCTGGGAGCATTAAA
>NW_025818363.1:0-1930 GCF_002878395.1 Capsicum annuum | reverse complement strand
GAATTGCTTTATAATGGCTCTCAACTATACTTTGTAAAAATATTATGTTTTGTTTTGATATCTCTACGTGCCAGTACTTTTGTGCTGAACCCCTCCCCTCTTCAACCTCCCAGGTTCTGAGGCCCAGTCTAGGGGTCAAGAGAATCAGTAGATCATTCTGACAGAGTTGTAGAGACAAATGGTGAGCCTTTTATGTTTTGGAAGGTCTTATGTCCTACAGTTCTTTTATCTTATATTAGTTTTGGGGTTGCTGGAGGCCTTGTCCCAGTTTTCAGATAGACATTGTTTCAGTCATGTAGTAGAGATTTCGCAGACGGTTTTAGAGATGTTGATTTATATTTTGGGACACTATTCCCCATTTTTATTTTCATATGATTCTTGATCATGTTTCCATTATATTGTGTTTCTTTCGCATTACTTTGATCATATGAATTAGGTGCATGATTACCAGACAGATAGGGGTGTTTTGGGTCTCCATGGTTTGAAATGCTCGTCACGGCCAGGCCCTGGTTTGGGTCTTGACAAACTTGGTATCAAAGCACGGTTCATGGTCCCAGGGTGTCTGCGAAATTGTGTCGGGTAGAGTCTTGTTTATGGGTGTATAGCACGCCACACTTATAAGCAAAAGGTTGCTAGGCGTTTAGGAAATGTTTCCCTTCTTTGTGATTTAGTTCGTGCTTCAGAGTCTGAACTGTCCCCTAATTAATGATCACTTGTGTTTCAAAAACATAGTTATGCCTCCACGTCATACCGTCGATCAGAATGCTCAGGTAGATTAGGTTCGTCCCACCCATAGGATGCGGACCCGTAATAGGGCTCACACTCCAAAATTTGTCCCTACTTCGGGAGTCCCTCCAGTCCCGACCAGTCCACCTCTGGCTCCACGGACTAATATCAACCGTCCCCCAACTGCTCAGGGAGATATTTCAAATGCAGAATTCAGACGGTCTATTCATATGCTGACACAGTTGGTAGACAACCAAGTTCAACGATCGGAAGATGTTGGGTCTGCATCTGTTACATCTGAGGCTACTAGAGTCGGACATTTCATGAAGATGAACCCACCTAAGTTCACTGGCACCAAGGTGGAGGAAGATCCACAGGAGTTCATGGATAAGATGAAAAAGATCTTTAAGGTCATGCATGTGGATGAGGTTGAAGGGGTGGAGCTAGCAACCTATTAGCTCAAGGACGTTGCGAGTCAGTGGTATGCCGAATGGGAAGATGAAAAAGGTAAAAGTGCTGAGCCTATAGTTTGGGGCGAATTTGTGGAAGCCTTCCTTGATCGATTCTTTCCTCTGGAGTTGAGGGAGGCCAAAGCGAAAGAGTTTATGAATCTGAAGCAGGAAAGTATGAGTGTCCAGGAGTACACTTTGAAGTTTAATAAACTAGCCCGCTACGCACCAGAGTTGACTAGTAATATGAGGGCCCGGATGAGGAAGTTTGTATCTGGCCTCGCTGATGACCTGGTACTTGAGTGCCAGGGGGCTATGTTGAATAAGGAGTTAGACTTTGCTCGACTGACCGTTCATATGCATTAAGTGGAAGAGAAGAAGAAAAAAATTGCTGAATCTAGAGAGAAAACTAGACAGGCTAAGAGAGCTAGATTTGCGGACCAGCACCAGAGTCAGCCGCAGAGTGGTAACTGGGGTAATAAGTGGTTGAAGAAGAAAAAGTTTTGAAATAATGCACAGTTAGAAGCCAGCGCCCCAGTACCCAGACCACCGACAGACAAACAAACTCAGAATTTTTAGACTCCTCATGGGTCCAAAGCTCTAGGTACACAGTATCAGGGCAGTGTGGCCCAACAACATCGTACTCATCCGCGGTGTAGGGTTTGCGGATGGAATCATCTAGGGAAGTGCTGGTTTGAAATAAGAAACTGCTATACTTGTGGCAAAGTAGGTCACCTTCAAAGAGATTGTCCATC
>NW_025818362.1:0-1059 GCF_002878395.1 Capsicum annuum | reverse complement strand
CGGCGCCGTAGGTCGGCGACGGGGACGGGCCGGAGACCGGGGCACGGGAGAGAGGGGGGGTAGGGAGAGAGAGACGGCGCCGAAGGCCGTGGACCGGGGCGAGGCGAGAGAGAGAGAGAGGCTAGGGAGAGAGAGAGAGCCGTTAGAGGCTAGAGAGAGAGAGGGGTTCCTTCAATCTCTCTAACCACCATACCACTGCTTCAAAAACCATTCTACGACCATCGTACCACTACTCCGACCACCGTATCACTACTCTAACAACCGTACCTCAATTTTGAAGCTACTCCGACCCATGTTCCTCTTTTGCAAGAATTATTCTCATTCTTGGTTGATAGGGTGAAGAAATAAGCTACGAATGCATTGCATTGTGTTGAGAAGTGGATGGTCCCTCAGAAGGTTTATAGTTTTGCACCCTCCCCCAACCCCCGTCGCCGCACCCCGCCGACCTCCGTCGCCGACCTCCGGTACCCAGCCGCCCCCCCCCCCCCCCCCCCCCCCCTATCCCCCCCCCCCCCCCCCTTCTCTGTCCATACCCCCCCCCCCTCCGGCGCCGGCGGGGTACAACAGCCCTTCCCCCCACCTCGGTTTCCAGCCAGCCGCCGATTCGGTCTCCAACAGCCGAAGCTCGGTCTTCAGCCGCAGCTCCGTCTGCACCCGCCGCTTGGTCTACAGCAGCCGCAACTCCATCACAGCACCGGAAACCCCCGAAAGCCGGTCAACGCTGGGCTTGATTTCCGGCTTGGTCTAGAAGCATAATCCGGTGACTTCTAACCTTTGCTATTTTATTTTATTTTAATTTATTTTATTTTATTTATTTTATTGCATTCTTCGTATTATGCTAGTAGTAGCCCCTGTACCTTGACTTGCGTGGGATTTGTGGATATTGTCTGTTGTCTGTTGTTGCTGTTGCTGTGGTGTTTGCCCCCTAATTGAGTATAGTTTTGTTTCTAGAGTATTTCTTCGAATTTGTATTTCTTGTATTTCTTGTTGCTGCTTTGCTACTACCATCGTTTATATCTTTATATTTTCTTATACTTTCGTGTAGTTGTGGCTGTAGGC
>NW_025818361.1:0-1102 GCF_002878395.1 Capsicum annuum | reverse complement strand
GAGCAGATTCCATTGCTTTAGGGCAGGAATAGCGGAATGGTTAGGGGTCTAGTCTTTAAGCAGCTGGCTTCCACGTAGCTACAGCTGCAGAGGATAGTATATCATAACTCAAACCTTCTATTATTATTAGGTTAAATAAACATACCTAGGTTTTTGCAATCACTCTACTTACAGAGAACCTAAGACCTACCAATCAACATTTAGGCAGGCAGCGGAAATGGTGAATTTCTTCTTCCTTTACAATGACTTCTTCCTTTCCTCTTCACCATACGAAATTCTAGATAAACCTCGGATCATGGACATATCACAAAGATGCGCCTCTGATTATTCCAATTTTCAGGAGTGCTCGCACCGTTAAGGGAGTCTTTGTGTGGCTCAGGTTAGATTATGCCATGGTTATCTCCTAATGGGTCTTATCTTTCTACATGAAATGAATAACAGAGGCGAGCGAAGTGAGGGCAGTTGGCGGGCATAGTGGGAAAGAAGACCTGCCTCACGCTAAGGATAAGCCTCATTTCTAGGAAGCCCGCTGAGCCTTCAGTCACATCACTATTGTTAGATCCTTTGATCGTGTATTACCTCTTTCTGTCCTCCTACCTTATTTCAGGTGGGTTAGTGCGTATCTATTCGGGCGGAGGCGGATAATCAAAAGACAGAAAGGAGCGAATTATACCAACCAACTTGACAGAGAATATGATACCATCCCCCACTTTTGGTGCACTTGTTTGATGAGCTAAGTCTAAGCGCCATATAAGTCAAAAGCTAGCCTGAGACCTAAAAAAGCAAGGTCGAAATCCATCCCTCTTTTTCCTGTATTTGACTAGTAGGGCTAATGAACGACCCTTTGATCTATGTCGTTCCAAGTTCAGCCAGGTTTGATTAGAAGTTCCAAAATGAGTGGAGCGAGGCTCTTAAAGAAGACTAAAGGAGCCCTCCCAGCAACTAAACAATCAAAAGTGTGCGATCCTCCCCATAGTATAGGCCTCCTGGAAATAGAGAACCAAGCCCCTTTTTGATCCATTCATTTCTGCAAGCAGGGAGGATCCAGAGCGTTGCCCCCTCCTATTCGGGGCCGGATGGCCGCGCCCCACAAACACCCAAC
>NW_025818360.1:0-2508 GCF_002878395.1 Capsicum annuum | reverse complement strand
TAGCTAGACCTGATATGACCTAAAATCGGGCCATGTCGTATGGGCACCTCAATTCCACATGAACCAGAGGTCACCTGATAACCCATCACAATTATCACATCAATCACATGGGTCGGGTAAATCCAGACCACATAATGAGATAGTGGAAAACATAGTACAAGTCATAACTTAAACAATGTTTAACCATTTCATAAATATCGACACTCTAACCATTATACCCAAGTCCAAAGTCATCCACAAAAACTCTATACAAACCGAACTTTAGAAATTTATAGGTCGGGACAAAGCCCCGACAATAGCCAAACCAAGTCAAAATGACAAAGTCTAAAGATTGGAGACCAAGGAAGAAATTCTTCCAAAGAAAGGATGCTCACGACTCCAAAGTCAATGCATGAACCGCTTCAATCATCTAATCACTATGCAGAAAGAAAAGAAGATGGCCCAACCCCTATGTTGCATGGGGATATAACATCTAGAGACGGTTAGCGGTTGGAATGCCAGTATGTAACTCAGAGATAAGGATTAAATAGCATCATTATTCAACAACAAGCAATATATCATATTCAATCATATTCAAAACTTTATACATACATATAGACATGTCATATACTATTCAAGGGGACAAGTCTTATCAACACTCTGGAAGCACTCATTCATCATATATGCAATGGAGGACTCCAACCTTCCACACTTATAAGTTCAAGCATTTCTCATTACGCATAGAACTTTAACTGTATTCACATATCATCAAGTAAGGGACTTTAACCACATACACAACCATTTTAGTGTGGGACTTAACCACTCACACACATTCATATAAGTGAGGGACCCTAACCACTTGTTGACACATTTGGCAAGGGACTCTAACCTCATGCCATATTAGATAGAGGACTCTAACCTCAAGCTAATTCATTTATGAGGCACTTCAACCTAATGAGATCTCATTATGCAAGGGACTTTAGCCACAAGCGATTTAATTAGGCAAGTGACTTTAACCTCAAGCCATCACGACTATCATTAGTCAAAATTGGGACTCTAACCCTTTGTCCATGCATCCACATACATTCAATTCCACACATAAGGACTTTAACTATAAGACCCCACAAAATTTCTAGTTTAATTCAGTCATTTAAGCTTGTTAAGGGGTCCCAGACTTAGAATATATTAGCTAAGTATTCAGACTTAGTGCCATTTTATCCTTTGAAAGTTGGAAATCTTATTTCAAGACCTTTACGTCCCTTAAATTTAGATATTAGAGTTAATTCATGATCAAGAAGGTCAATAAATGTTCCCGAATAAGTTTTGGAATTTTAGGATCTTGTTTAGACTATGTTTGAGTGCCCAAACAGTGGGTCGACACGATCTCAACGCATTGATAAGATTGTGTTTCCCCAGCTTTGGTGCAAATTTAAGTGAATCAAGGCAGACTCAACATGGCGTGTTGGCTATCGTATTGATGCCAATGATATGGTGCTTTAGCCTGTACGTCGGTAACACAGTTTAAAGGCATTACAAGGACGCTTCCTCAGGGTTAATTAGGTCTTTTTCCCATACCCTTCAGCCCCTAAAACATGAAATTAAACCCTTTGAAGAGCAATTATACTCATTCATTCTCAAAATTTCTCAAGAACAGAATACTAGGTGTTGAAATTACAAATCAAGAACTCAAGAACTCACCATTAATTTCTTAGAATTCATCAACTAAGGTATGTGAAGTGTTCATCCAAGGGTCCCTTCAACCCTTGGAGTGTAAGAAACTATTTTTAAACTTCAAGTTTATGGATTTCATGAATTCCATGTTGGGTTTGATTATGTTCATATTTATAATGATTAATTGGGATTATAATCCATGTTTTATGATACGTTTTATGTGAGGTTAACTGATATGTATGTAATATCATGAGGATCCATGTAAAACCCTTGAAATTGTCAACGGGGATTTGAATTATATGTCTACTTGTTGTTTAGTATTATGTGCATATGTATGCTCACGAAGTGCTTGATGAATTGTTCATGTGAACTAATAAGGGAAAGAAATCATGTCATGCTATCTTATTTTCAAGTAATACCATGCAAGAGTTTGATAAGATGTCTCTATAGATGCATTATGGATTCAATGTGCATGCTTATGCTAAGCAAGATCATGTGATGCTTTATTTTTATGCTATTGAGTCCTGGGGTATTTAATACTCGATAATTTAGCTGTTTACTTAGAGCTAGTGTCAGTTACGAAGTAAGCTCAGCAGTGACTTAATCATTAGAACTCAACCAGTTACTGAAATCCAGGAAATCTCAGTAGTGTTTGTAATTCAGTCATAGTACTTAGTGTAAACCTAAGTAGCACTATGTGCTCAGTCAGTAAACAAAATTCAATAGTATTTCGCCAATCTATGAAACTCAGTGAACTCAGTTCAGTTCAGTTAAATAGTAATATTAGTAACAAATCAGTCCAGTCTAGTACAGACTAGAAATCAGTTTAGTGTCAGTTCAGTTGGGAGTAGGATTCAG
>NW_025818359.1:0-1747 GCF_002878395.1 Capsicum annuum | reverse complement strand
AATAGAAAATCGTTTCCCAAAATAACAAAAAAAATGGCTTAATCTATTTTTATCACTCCCTTTCCACTGTTTTGGGAAGACAACAGAAAATGATAAATGAGAGAGTTGAAAACGATGGAATCAAGTTTTGTTCCACTAAAAGTCTCTAATACTGCTGTGTTAATTTATTCTTCAGGGAATATTAGAGTTTACTGCAGAATAAGGCCTGCCTTCGATGCAGAAGCGAAAACTGTCATAGATTTCATTGGAGAAGATGGTTCTTTTGTTGTAATTGTTCCACTAAAACCCTGGAAGGATAGGAGGAAACTTTTCGAGTTTAACCGTGTTTTCGGTTCAAGTGCCACTCAGGGTAGGTATTTTGACATGACTTCTTTATTCATGTTTTAATTCTTTCTTCTTGAGCCGAGGGTCTATTGAAAACGGCCTCTCTATCTCCCAAGGTAGGGGTAAGGTCTGCGTACACTGTGGGAGTACACTAGCCACTAGGTATGTTGTTGTTTTGTCATGTACGTAACACTGCGTAATTTTGCAGAAGATGTATTTTGAGACACTAAACCGCTTGTAAGATCAGTGATGGATGGTTACAATGTATGCATTTTTGCTTATGGTCAAACTAGATCTGGGAAAACATATACTATGGTGAGAGCCCTTATGAGGCATACACGAAAAACAATTCCTTATATTTCCATGCCGAAGCTTCATATCTAATATTTCTATCTTGGCAGTCTGGCCCGGGAGGTGAATCAACAAAGGAATTTGGAATCAATCAATAGGCTCCGAATGATCTATTCCTATTATCTGATGAAAGGAAGGACATCATGAGTTATAAGATCCATGTTCAAATGGTCAAGATATATAATGAGCAAATTCGTGATCTTTTTGCAGACGATCCTTTGCTTACTAAATATCATTTCATTGTGATTTTTCCGTAGTTTACATCAGATGATGCTAGCGTGCATCCAGTGAATTGCGCTAGAGATGTTAT
Organism: Capsicum annuum; assembly: GCF_002878395.1. Lineage (NCBI taxonomy): Eukaryota > Viridiplantae > Streptophyta > Magnoliopsida > Solanales > Solanaceae > Capsicum > Capsicum annuum. The sequence continues at coordinate 762 of NW_025818359.1, read as the reverse complement.
ACATCTGATGAAACTTGGTGACGTGAACCGTGCTGTTGGCTCTACTGCCATGAACAACCGCAGTAGTCACTCACACAGGTGAGGCTAAGCACTTTCAAAGTTACTTTACTCAATTCCAATTGACAGACCAACTTAATAGAGTTAAATAATGTTAATTTTCTTTACATTGACGTGAAATACTTCCAGTGTGCTTACTATACACGTGCATGGTGAAGATACATCTGGAAACATAATCCATAGTTTCCTACATTTGGTGGATCTTGTTGGTAGTGAACGAGTTGACAAGTCGGAAGTTACTGGCGACGGCCTCAAAGAGGCACAACATATTAACAAGTCTCTCTCTTTCTTGGGTGATGTGATCACAGCATTGGCACAGAAGAACTCCCACATCCCTTATAGAAACAACAAACTCACCTTACTCTTGCAGAACTCTTTAGGTTTGTGCAATTAGTTCGAGATTTCGCTCCTCCAGATATATCAACTTATATGACTGGTCTAGACACTTATTTGGCCAACGTTTTGGATGATTGTTTTCTATTCTAATGCTTTTTATGGTGTGTTTCAGGTGGACATGCGAAAACGTTGATGTTTGCTCATGTCAGTCCTGAAGGGGATTCCTTCGGAGAAACAATTAGTACTCTGAAGTTTGCACAGAGGGTTTTGAGTGTGGAACTTGGTGCAGCTCGTTTAAATAAAGAGAGCGTCGAAGTTTTAGAACTCAAGGCAGAGGTAAAATACATCATTCTATGATATTATATGGTT
>NW_025818358.1:0-1159 GCF_002878395.1 Capsicum annuum | reverse complement strand
GCCAACGATTTAGGGCAAATAATTATTCTATAAAATGATACATATGAGTAGTATATTTTCTAATGAACTCCTACTTAAACGTATCATCAATTTTTCATTTCAATATGTAACTATCAATTCATAAAATCAATATCAATTTTTCTAATAAGTTAATTTAAACATGTTCTTAACTTAGATGTAAACAAAACTAGGTGTATTAAATTAGTAGAAGAATAGTATATGTGGCAACAAGGTCCATTATAGTCAAAAATTTTATTATATTAATATTTTTATTAGTCAAACCTAATCTTTTCTCTTAATAAATGCGCAATTAATCACATTAATTATCATCTTTAACCCGCGTGTCAAAACATCCATTTCTTATTCCTCGAGTCCTCAATGCCACTGCCATTACCACTTCCTCCTTTGCCAGTTCCCATCAACAATTAAGATAATCATCCCGCATTCACGTAAGAGATAATTTGCTATGATAGTAGTGAATGCAATGCTAAATTCATCAAAATGTTGAATTTTAATATGTGATGTAAATTTATATCCAAATTAGAAATCATAAGTAATAGTGAATTTGGACTTCATAATTCATCGCCATATAACAAGAGAAGTTATATTTTTTAAAGATCAAATTTTCAATATTTACGTAAGAAAATGAATAAAACATCTTTGGTTTTCATCATAATTACTATTATTAGACTCATAATTAAGTCATAATTATAACTCAAGAATTAATTCTAAACATTACTTAGCATTAATACCATGATATTTATTCATATAATCTACTTGTCAAATGGAGTATGTGTAATTTATAACTAGTTAATCCAATCAACGTGTTAACTTTAGGTGTAAACAAACAAAGTGCACTAATTTGGGGGATTATGATTGTCATATAATTGTCAAAACAAAATTATTTTTTTCAGTTAAACATAATCTTTTCTCTTAGTAAATGTGCAATTATCCATACACTTATAACCTACACGTGTTGCATTGTCGTCACCACCACCACTTTTTCGTTTGTCAAGTTTTCATCGCATGCATGAAAATTACGTACACGTGTGGCTCAGACAGATTATGTTTCCAAGTTTGAAATCTTTTCATTTTCCTTCTGCCGTCACCATCACCACCAGTACCACTTCCTCCTCCATCAAGTTCCCATCACATCCAA
>NW_025818357.1:0-1619 GCF_002878395.1 Capsicum annuum | reverse complement strand
AAACAATTGTACCCTTCATCAACGTCATATACTAACAAACATGAAATTCATATCTAAAACAATTTTTGCATAGTAAGAAAAACTTGTATTAAAACATTCTACTCTTTTCTTTTGTACTATCAATTTCTTTCTTCCCCTTTTTTTTGTTTACTTTTTTTCTAAGTCTATATCCATCTCACAATATTTTCTTATAAGAATGTTTAGGGTGGTAAAATGTGTGCATGTGTGTGCATTTTTTTTTCTTTTTGCATGCATGCACGCATATAGGTCGAAGATTCTAGTTACAACGCAATAGTACTAATCGCATATCAACCGAATACAACGTTACATCTTTTAACGCTAATGACCCTAACAACTATCTTATTTGGAAATTAATCAAATTCAGTTAACGTTACTTTGGAATAGCAAACTAGTTATAAATGGCGACATAAAGTAAAACTATATAAAAATAATAAATTGCACATAACGAATAATAGAAAAAGTCCTGAAAATAACTCTATTCATGCTTCGATTCATAACCAAATTTACAAAAGTAATGATATAGGAACTAAATAAAAACCTGTATGACGAACTAAATCGAAAGAGGAGCTCTTACGTCGAACCAAAAAAGAAACTCAAACGAAGATCCTAAACTCCAAACCCTAATTTCTTTTCCTCTTCACCTTTGATTTTTCTTTGTTTTTTTTCAATCTTTTTTCTCTTCTGTTTTTTTTTTTTTGTTTCTTGTTCTTGCTTTTTTGTTTTTTCTTCCCCTTCCCGGTTGTGTGCATGTGTGTGTTATATAGTGTGTATGTGTCTGTGTCGTGTGTGTGTGTATTTGTGTCGTGTGTGTGTATTATGGAAAATGGGGGAGAGGTTTGTGAGAGTGGGGCTTGTGGGTGGTTTGGGTAGTTTAGGATTCCTTTTTTTTTTTTTTTAATTTATTTATTTTTTATTTTAATTTTAATTAATATTTTAAATAAAATAAAAATAATAAAATCTATTTTAAAACTAACAAAATACAAGATAAGTTAACTAGTTAGTCTTAGGAATATGGTTAAGAAATATTAATATCATAACATTCTTTATTAAAAATTGAAAGAAGAAACAAATATAATTTAGAAATATTTTTTTTCTTTTTTTTTTTCTAAAAATAAATAAATAAACAAATAAAAACTAGAAAATGAAAGTAAAAACTTATTTAAAATGTGACTCTATTTTTGTAGTTTTTTTCAAAATTTTTAAAATAAATTTTAAAATATCTAATTTAGACCCTAAGACGAAATTGAACACTAAAATGGCAAAAACACTTAGGTTTGGTAAAAAAATTAGGTGTTTACAGAATGCCCCTCTTTGCTTGAAAATTTGAAGAATTTTCAAGCAAAAAAGTAAACATGACTAATTTTTTGGCCCAACCCTTTATTCAATATTAATACATAAATAAGTGGGAAAGAAGTGTGACCGAGCCCTGGCTTTGGGCATCCTACATATCTCGGGTTATAAGAGAATCAGGTCACGTGTAGTTCCAATGGGTGTAGGAATGAGTGGATGAATTGGAGAGTCGAGTTGAGGTCCCATCGAGTTTCCGGTTCATTGCTCCTTTTATTACATCAAAAAATAAAACTGGAAACAAAAGTACA
>NW_025818356.1:0-2337 GCF_002878395.1 Capsicum annuum | reverse complement strand
AAAATTTAGGAGTGGTGTGTTGATTGAATGAGTTGAATGTTTAAATGAGTATTTGGAATGTTTGTGAAATGGTTTGTCTTTCTTGCATTTGGTGTCGGGGAATGCCCCAAGACATATTGTATTTATTCATTGGGGAATACCCTGATGTATTATATTGGTGGAAGACGTTCGTGATGAAGGCCCGAGACATCGGATAAGCATTGGAGCATAGTTTAGGATTAGTCTAGAATAGGATTTATATTTTAGTATTTTTCTATCCTTGGGACTGTATAGTTCGGACTGGACATTATTTTGGTTTTGAATTTGATTTGATTTATTTATTTGCTTGTTTCTTGTGTTTTGTGTGGTTTATACATTTTGTAGTATCAAATTAGCCAATATGCTCCACCAAGCGACTGTGATTGAACCACGGGATCGAGGGGTGCCTAACACCTTTCCCTCGGTCAACTGAATTCCTTAGCTGAAATCTATGTTCGCAAACTAGTTTAAAGAGTCAAATCATTTTGAAAAGGATTTTTAAAAGGTGACTTGGCACACCGGATTATGTCAAGTGGCGAATCTGAATAGAAATGTAAATAATCCTTTTTCGAAACAAATGTTCATCTTTTGTCACCTAATAATAAAAATTCTTTCGAAACTTTAAAATCTAATTCTTTTTAGGAGTTGAAAAAAAAGGGTGTGACAATTATATTATGACGACTGTGTATACTTTATTCTTTTTGAGGAGAGGGTTTGAACGTCATCAGAAGTAAAGATAACAAGAAGAATTTTTGAGATAAATAGTGGTTTTTTTTAAAAATTAACTTTGGGCTTGACCCATTTTATTAAATAAAAGAAGTAATGTTTGTACAAAATTACTCAAGCGAGCCCAAAAAATGAAAATAAAAAGATATCTGAAGAGTCCAGACCCGATCCACCAATGGGTCTTGCCCAACTACAAAATACCCTATAGTAGGGTTTTCTAATTGTGACTTCCCTAACATAATCCTTAAATGGCGCCGCTGGAAGCTCTCTTCAATGAAAAATTCCGTATACTTTTGTTTTGGGCCATTAATTTTCTCGAAGATGAAGCAAGTGACGAGATCATCATATTTAGCTTGATAAGGTGAGTCCATTTCTAGTATCCCGAAGCTCCTTTGCTATAGATAGATAGTTCAAGAGTGTATATTAATGTACATCATAAATTGAAGATTTTTCGAATCCTACACATTTACCAACTTTCCTGAAATATAAAAGAAATAGATAACCATCGTTACTAAATCACTAGTGGCACTTCAATATAACGAGGCACATGAAAACACTAAGACTTCTCTCTGCCTCCTCAATCAACTACCGTCTTTCCAAAAAGTTAGTTGGAAGAACCTGGCTGGTAAAACAAGTTCCTTAAAAATAAGGAAAATAATTTTTTTAATGGAAGTAGGAAAAACAAGTTCTACAAGTGACATTCTATATTTATTATGTCCTCTATTTAACATCACTAACCCTTACCACTTGACTAGGGGTGTCAAATGGGCGGGTTGGGTTCAAACTGAAAATATTAAATGAGTTGAATTGGATACTGGGTTGGGTCATGACCCGCCCAAATTTACTTTGGGTTGAAGTAGATTGAGTTGAAATGGGTAAAAATTAGGTTGGGCCTTGACCCACCCAAGCCCAACCCAATTTGACCCTCTTAGTCTAAAAATAAAAATATATTTTTTAAAAAAATAAAAATTTATTTTTTTATAAAATAAAAATTTATTTTTTTGGAGGTTGGGGGTTAGGATGGGTAGAGGTAATAATCTTTCATAAAAAAATAATTGATTTTTTTTTAAAAATAACTTTTTGAGAATGGGATATGCTATTGGGGTGGGGGTGATGCGGTTGGGTAAGAATTAAAAAAAAGATTAAATAATTTTTAAAAAGAATTATTTTTTTTAAAACAAAAATTGGGAGCATCGTGGGATGTCCGTGTGGGGGTAGGGAAGGGATGGTTTTTAAGGTAAAAAAATTTTATTTAAAAAAAAAGAAATTTAATTTTTTAAAAAACAATATTTTTTTGGTGATGGGGTACTGTCGTAAAGGGGGTGCAGGGGGTTGCGTAAATTTCTTTTTATAAAAAATTATTTATTTATTGTAAAAAACTATTTCTAAAAAATAATTTTTTTGGGAGGAGTAGGGGATGCGGCGAAGGGGAGAGGATTGGATTTTGATTAAGAGGTAAGAAAATATTTTCAATTTTTTAAAAAAAATTTAAAAGAATTAAATTTTTGGGTGTTGGTGGGGGTGAGGGTGGGGGCCTGGGTGGGGAGGGGAATGGGGATGAGGTGGGGTGGGAGGAAAAAATTTATAAAAAAC
>NW_025818355.1:0-1196 GCF_002878395.1 Capsicum annuum | reverse complement strand
AGCCTATTAGCAAGAATTTTGGAAATAATTTTACAAGTGAAATTACTAAAACTAATAGGTCTATGTTCAGAAAAATTAGATGGCGAATCAGTTTTAGGAATAAGAATCAGGCAAGTATGTGAATAAAACTAATACAAGTTCTTCCCCCTAAAGAAATCCTGACCATATTTCTGAATATCATTTTGAATAATATCCCAGCATCTATGAAAAAACATACCAGAATATCCATCAGGCCCTGCAGCACTTGTCGCACTCATACTGAGTTCATCGGAAGTTGTATGGTTTGTTGTTGCTGAGAATTGAGATAAGACCACAAAAGACATAGTTTCGGTCTTCAGGTAACAACATTCTTAATCTTTTATTTCGTTTAAACAAAGTTGTTACTTTGCTCTTTTTCTTCATTGTTTTAATGTATTATTAGTATTTTTTTTTGTAGTGGGTTTTTGATTTACTAATGAGAGTGTTAATGAAAATTGGATTTGGTAGAACAATTTGTTAAGTACTTTGAGAGGTATAGACAGATAATAGACTTGGTGATTATGAAAAATAGGCATACAGGTAGACCCAGAGGTTCTGGGTTCATCACTTATGTAGATCCAACCGTTGTAGACACTGTTATAGCCAAAAACCATATTATCAATGACAAACTTGTGGACACTGTTACAGAACAAAACCATATTATCAATGACAAACAAGTGAGTAGTTTAGCTTTTGCTTTTATGTACCTCCTCCTTCCATGTTCAATTAATGTTGAATTGGAGTTGTGAGATATTATAAAACTATGCTCAACTTTGTTGACTACCTATAATGTATATACACACTTTAGTTAGTCATGCTTTAGGTAGAGGATCTATGGGAAACAACCTCTCTATCTCTATGTAGGGGTAACGTATGTATATGGGATTACACTGGGAATATTGTTGTTGTAGTTTAGTTAGTCGTGTTCTAAGCCGAGTGACTGTTGTAAGCAACCACTCTATCTCTATCTCTTTCTCATCTAATACTGAATGACATAATGAAGGTTTGGCTAGATTATCATACACTCGTATGTCGCTTTCTTGTGGTAGATTTTTAGCATCTTGGTTTGTGTGAATCATTTGTAGGTAAAAGGTTATATAAATGAACTGGCCATCTGCCTGGAAGATGCCGATGAAAGAATTTCAAATCTTGCCAAACTTTTCTTTCATGAGTTGTCA
>NW_025818354.1:0-1341 GCF_002878395.1 Capsicum annuum | reverse complement strand
TACTCTTCAAAATGTTAATGAGTGCATGCTCGATTCTTTTTCCCCTGTACCTGCGTAAAGGAAACTATAATAATTTAAAACCAAATTTTATACTTTCTTTTTTAGTTTGTCCAGAACATTACATTTGTGATTAGTTTCTGTTTGTTATAACTTTATCATATTCTCTATGGAAGTCATCTTGCATGGTCTGTGAGCTTCACTAAATTGTGATGTGTGTTCGGTTGACTAGTTACGGTGTCTTTGTATGGTTGAAAGTACTTTTTCTGGATAAAATTTGTATTAAGTAATCAATGAGGATAACAAGTGACGTGATCTTCATAAATAACCTTAAAATAGGCTGTGATGATGAATGCTGCTTTCTGGAAAATCTACGTAACTGTGTGGAGAAAACTTATTCGTGTCTTCGGGGCCGACCTGGTATACCATTCAATTGCAAACCATGTCTACAGCCATGACATATTGGTTTCTTTCTCTTTCATGTTCATAAAAAAGCTAAATCTGAGCCTTGAATTTTCCAAGAATGAAAAACATGCCTGCTTATTTTCTATGGATGATAGATCCACATTAATAACTTCAAGAATTTCAGACATATGATTAAAAAATATTATGGAGAAGAAGGCTGATTTTCAATTAGAAAATTAATTAATAGAAGAAAAACATAGGTACTGTTGGGAGTTGACTTCACAGGTTGTGTGCTTGGAAGTAAATCTTGTAGATCAAACAGTAGTTTAATAATATTCTTTAAGAGTAAATTATCATGTTGACAGTCCTGGCGATGTGTTGGCTATTATACTTTATTTCTCCGTTTCTATGATTTTGAACTTTTTTGTGATATTTACAATACACTTCGATCTTGTATTTATTTTGATTGTTGTCATATTTGTATCTTTAATTAATAAATTGTTTTTATAATGATTGAAAAGATAGGAATGGATAAAATTTTGTTGGATATCTCGAATAGATCTGACCAAAGATATAGAGATAGAGTAGATAACTTTCTTAATTGGGCGTTCAGTCAAGAGGGGTGAGCACTATTATTCGATGTCTTTGTAAGGAGTGTAGGAACACTGTGTTTAAGCTGAAAATTGATGTAAGACTACACTTGTTGAATAAGGGCTTCTGGGATTCTTATAGAGTTTGAGATTATCATGGAGAAGTATTGATTAGAGGTGAAAATTCTAACCCTGCTGGTAGTGATCAAGTAGAAGATGATGAAATTGAACATGATGATGTTATTGGAATGATTCATGATGCTTATGGACATACAAATATGTATGATAATACTAATTCTCGGGAGGGCAATGAAAATCCAAATGTGCATGCAAAAAAGTTTTACACATT
>NW_025818353.1:0-1030 GCF_002878395.1 Capsicum annuum | reverse complement strand
TCATGGAAAGGGATCTCAAATACGAAGATCACTTCGGACTATTGGGAAACCGATTAATGATTCTGATAGAAAGTATGTAAGCTATTGCTTTTCGGAAGTTCAACATTGTGATTCTGTTGCCTGAGATACTCCTGTTATCTTCCCGTCCTTATCATGGACGCATAATTGTGTTCTATTTGTGAAAATTTACAGGAACCAACAGAAAAGGACTAAAGCAGCAGCCCCATTATCGCCTTTTAGTTGCCAAAATGAGGAGAAGTCATCAACGGCATCTAATGCAAGGACACTGAGAAGACAATCCTTAACTAGAATCCCACTACCAATCATGTCGAGAAGATCTTCACTTGGAGGAGGGAGCGTGCCGAATTCTTGTAAGTAAAATGAATTTTAAGTTTCAGTTAAAACCCAATACTGATCAAATATAGTATTTACAGAATCTTTGTTCATTTTACAGGTGCAAATGAAAGTAGAGATTGCAAAACTCCAAGCGCGTCAGCCAAGTTAACCAAGAGGTGGCTATAAGGAAACAACACCAAGTAGTTAACACCAAGAAGCTGATACATGAAATAAAGATTGAAAGACATAAATAGCTGAAAAGGGAGATTAAAAGAAGTCAGTCCACCTCAGCGACCAGTTCAAGAAAGTAGTTATAACTGCCAATTAGTTAGACAGTTTTTACTGTTCATTATAACTGCCAATTAGTTAGACAATTTTTACTGTTCATTCTCAAATCAATTAAAAGTAGTTACAATTGTATTCATAGTGTATTCCATTTTTAGATAAATTGGGAATCTGTGCAATAAATAATCATCAATAACAAATATCAGTTTTTGTTCTAAATTTCTCTCTATGGTGTTGCAATATTTTCGATCCACATGTTCAACTACACTAAAGTAAGTGAACACCAAAAAAAATATTAAATTAACATGAAAATTCAGAAGTAGAATATAGCTAAAGTATCTACAAAATAATAACGAAAAGTTCAACTTAAAAGAGAGCAGGATATTATCTGAAGGAGTTAGAAGCGACA
>NW_025818352.1:0-1025 GCF_002878395.1 Capsicum annuum | reverse complement strand
AGCATTTACAGAATCGTCGTCATTTTACAGGTGCAAATGAAAGTAGAAATTGCAAAACTCCAGGCGCGTCAGCCAAGTTAACAAAGAGGTGGCTATGAGGAAACAACACTAAGTAGTTAACACCAAGAAACTGATACATGAAATAAAGATTGAAAGACATAAATAGCTGGAAAGGGGGATTAAAAGAAGTCAGTCCACCTCAGCAACCAGTTCAAGAAAGTAGTTATAACTGCCAATTAGTTAGACAGTTTTTACTGTCACTATTCATTCTCAAATTAGTTAAAAGTAGTTACAATTGTATTCATAGTGTATTCCATTTTCAGATAAATAGGGAATCTATGCAATAAAGAATCATCAATAACAAATATCAGTTTTTGTTCTAAATTTCTCTCTATGGTGTTGCAATATTTTCGATCCACACGTTCAACTACAATATAGTAAGTGAACACCAAAAAAATATTAAATTAACATGAAAATTCAGAACTAGAATATAGCTAAAGTATCTACAAAATATTAAGGAAAAGTTCAATTTAAAAGAGAGCAGGATATTATCTGAAGGAGTTAGAAGCGACATGAAAAAATTAAATAGTTACCAATAGTTTTGTTAACTAGACATTTTATAGTAGTGGATGTTTAGAAGTAGCGACTATTTAAACCAACCCTTTTGTCAATGAAAAGCCACCTCTTCAAACTTTTCTATAACTACTACTAGGAATGGATTCCATTAAGTATGGGCTTCCTACAATCTGAAAAAGTTGAAAATATTATGAGATGTGATTCTAAAATTAGTTGTGTGATATAACACTGACAGAAAATTATTGCACAGTACCTTATCTCCTGAACCACACTGCATTTACACTACAAAACAGAACATTTTGCCTCGCAATTTATTTGAGTCTAACGTATCTTCCTACCTGGGAAAACAAGTTAGCTATGTGTCGAAACAACAATATATGACCTCTTATATGAAAGTTTACCATCACGAAAAAAACAAAGAAAATTAAAAATATTTCATGCTAACAGGC
>NW_025818351.1:0-2045 GCF_002878395.1 Capsicum annuum | reverse complement strand
AAATAGATAGTGAATTAGATGAATTAAATGAATGAAGAAGATATAAGAATAAACCAAATAACTGAAGAAGATATAAAAATAATAATAAAGGAAGAATATTTAAATGAAGAAGGAACAGATCAAAAAATAATATTTGATAGTCATATATTTGATGAAATAAAAGAAAAAGAATTAGATTTAAGAGTAGAAAAAATATTTAAAATACCAACAATAAAAACATATTTAGTAGAAGAAAAGAAGAATACTACGTAGTAAGTCAAAAAGAACATGTAATAGATTGTAGATATGTAAAAGTACGAGCTAGTATACCTAGAATTGAGATACCAAATTTTTATGCAAATAAGAGAATTATCGGACTATCCACAATTCTTCAAGAGTTAGCAAACACTTATCGTAACAGAAATCTCATATGAAGTTATTATTCAAGAGGTAATGTAATAGTATACTCAAATTCAAAGGAACTACGAGAAGCAGATATGGAAGACGTTAGGCAATGGATCTTGACGTTACTCAATCCAAAGAAAAAACCTATCGCCAGAGCCATTAGAGAAAAATTTATTTTGGAATAATTATTAACCAGATATTGTAAGTTAATTGGACATAAATATCTAGACCATCAATGTTCAAAATGTAATGGAGAAGATAATATTGTCCCAGAAGTTCAACTGGAATAGAAGAAGATAAAAGCGACAGCTGGAAGATGCAAGATATGAAGCAATAATGAAGATACAGAGCAATAAAAAGAAGATGGAGCAATAATAAAAAGAAGACAAGTTAATGCTAGGAAGTGATATAAACAAGACAAGTTAATGCTAGAAAATGACATATGGAAGATTAGATATTTTTCTTAATTCATTTACGTAAATTATTTATTAGTTACTATTTACTTTTTGACTTTTTGGCAAAATGCCATTACTAAGTTTTATCCTTTTGTAGAAATAATTTAGGACCTTTGTAAAGTTTTTCTACTTTTATAGATAGGTGTAAAGACTTTTGTAAAGTAGGTAGGTAACGTGTAAAGTTAGATTAGGACAAATGTAAAAATGTAAAATGTTTGCAGGTTTTCTTAAAAATATAAATAGAAGAGCATTTGCTCAGATGAAGGCAAGCCTTCAAACGTTGAAGCAAAAAACTCTCTCTTGTCTACAATAAATAATTTGATTATTTAAAAAATAGGTATATTTCAATGGAAAAATCTATGGAGGAACAAAGCTTAGAATTATCAAAACTACCAGAACAGGTATATTCATTTACTATTATGAATAGCTAAATTCATAAATTCCTAACAATCATGATATGATAAAATAAGTTCATGTTAGTTGCTTTATAGTAGAATTATTCGACAAATAGCATGTTAAGAAGTTTATTAGCGAAGTGGAAAAGGAGAAAAATCCCTAAGAATTATGCCATCCTAAAGGTGAAACCGGTGAGGCAAGAAAGTCGTGATAGGGGAGTAACCAGAGTAGAGGCGCTGTTTAAGAGAAAAGTATCCAGATTACCATGCTAATAGTGACCAAAGAATATGTTATTTAAGAATAATCTAATATATAGCAATCTAAAGTGATCATATTTTGTTATGTGCATGATTGAAGGAAATATTTTGAAAATAGCAATTTTATAAAAAATGGATAATTATTTATCTGACGAAATGGTAGATAAATTTAAAATTCTCGTTTTATATGTACTTAAGGATATAGAAATAGGAGATATAAGAAAAATCATATTGGAAAATATATTTGATAGATATTTTATGACTAGAATTAATTATATACCACACCTACCAAACTACACTTATAAATACTTACATACCAAACCCACATACTAACTATGAGAAATTATGTATATTTAGAATCTTGGAAATAGATATAAAATACATACAATTTCTTAGTGAAAATATAGAAGAATTAATGAGATTAAAACAAACAACTAAAAAATATTATAATAAAGTATTTAATCAATTTTAAATGATAGATAATCTTAAAATATTAATCTTATATATACTTAGAGATATAAAAATTATAGATATTAAGAGAATAATATTAGAA
>NW_025818350.1:0-4091 GCF_002878395.1 Capsicum annuum | reverse complement strand
TAGATAATGAATAAATAGGAGTTAATATCATTCCAATTGCCATTACAAAAGTAATTAGTAGTTTTGGAATTAAAAGATATTTTTGGCCGGTAATTATTCCAAAAAATACTATCAATTCAACAACAAAACCACTCATACCTGGTAATGCAAGGGAAGCCATCGAAAAGCTACTGAACATCATAAACATTTTTTGGCATTGGAATAGCTATTCCACCCCTTTCGTCAAGATAAACAAGGCAGATTCTATCATAAGTCGTTCCCGCCAAGAAAAAAAATGCAGCACCAATAAATCCATTAGAGATTATTTGTAAAATGACTCCATTAAGTCCCGTATCATTTAGAGAACTCATTCCTATAATTATGAAACCCATATGAGAGATAGAGGAATAGGCTATTCTTTTTTTTAAATTCCGTTGGCCAAGAGATGTTGAAGCTGCATAGATTATTTGTATTGTACCTATTATCATTAACCAAGGAGAAAATATAGAATGGGCATGAGGTAATAATTCCATATTGATTCTAATTAATCCATAAGCTCCCATTTTTAATAAGATTCCAGCTAGAAGCATACAAGTATTGTAATGTGCTTCTCCATGGGTATCTGGTTACCATGTGTGTAGGGGGATAATGGGCGATTTGACAGCAAAAGCAATAAAAAATCCAATATAGAAGACTATTTCTAAAACCACAGGATATGACTGATTAACTGATGTTTCAAAATTTAATGTTGGTTCATTAGAACCATATAAAGCAACACCCAAAACTCTCATTAAGAGAAAAACAGAACCCCCCGTCGTGTACAAAATAAATTTTGTAGCTGAGTACAGACGTTTCTTTCCTCCCCACATGGCTAGAAGTAGATAAACAGGAATTAATTCTAACTCCCACATGATGAAAAAAACTAAAAGGTCCCGAGACAAAAATGATCCAATTTAGCCACTGTACATTGCTAACATGAAAAAATGGAATAATGAGAATCTCGAGTAACTAGCCAAGCCAGCAAAGTCGCTAAGGTAGTGATAAATCCTGTTAATAAAATGGGTCCTATAGAAAGTCCATCTATTCCTAATCTCCAATGGAAATAAAAAAAATCAATCCATTTATAATCCTCCACTAGTTATATTAATGGATCATCCGATTGGAAATGATAACAAAATGCATATGTCGTTAGAAGGAGTTCTAAAATACATATACGTAGAGTATACCACCTAACTACCCGATTTCCTTTATGAAGAAGAAAGAAAATTAAAGAACCCACAAATATCGGAAAAACAACAATTATTATTAACCAAGAAAAATAGTTCATAGTAAAGACAAGATACACTTGGACCAAAAAAAAACCGTGCTCAAAGTATTTTTATTTTCGAGCACAGGTTTGTCGGTAAAAAAAATTAAATGGATTCGAGTAGAGTTTTCTCGAAAGTATCAATAAGCTAGACCCATACTGTGAGTTGTTTCATGCCATAAATAAACTCGGACACTCAAGAAATCTGTTGGACAAGCGGATTCACATCTCTTACAGCCAACACAGTCCTTTGTTCATAGAGCAGAAGCAATTTGTTTAGCCTTACAACCATCCCAAGGTATCATTTCTAATACATCGCTGAGGCAGGCTCGGACACATTGAGTACATCCTATACACGTATCATAAATCTTTACGGAATGTGACATTGGGTCTATACTTTTTTTAATGTTATAAATTTTCGATCTAGTAAACTTAGAAACAAATGATATATTTAGATACCAGACGAATCAATGAGTTATCATAATTTTCTAATCAACCCCCTTCGGGATTGGTTTATGAAATATGAGAGAGGCCAAAATACTTTGATTTCTTATTTTTTTTAAACAAGATCATACCTTACGTAGCAAATATGCTAATTAAAATTGATTTATCAATATTAGAATCTAGATGATTAATACTAATTACTCAACAAATTTGATTGTTTGATACGAGTTGATTTTCTGTTACGGTAAATTGATGAAACAATAGCCAGTGCAATGGCTGCTTCAACAGTTGCAATAGCTATAACAAAAATTGAGAAAATTTCTCCTTTTAATTGACGATTATCAAAAAAATCAGAAAATGTTACAAAATTTATATTAACCGCATTCAATATAAGTTAAAGACACATAAGGGCTCTAACCATATTTCGACTTGTGATAAATCCATAGATACCGATAGAAAATAAATAGGGACTAAAAACAAGTACATGCTCGAGAATCATTAAACAACTCCTTATCAATCTCGACTCCTTTCAATATGAACAACAATTCAACCAATTTAATTGACTAGTATATAACAAGTAAGGAACAACAAAATATATTGGTACTAGATTGACCAAAAGTCTTTCTATTTATACAGTTGAAATTCAAATATAATTGAAGGAAAATGAATGTGATAAGACAGAACAAAATTTTATTTGAATTCCAAGTTTTAACAGAAATTTTTTATTGCCAAGCTACAACAATTGCACCTATTAAAGCAACTAAAAGGATTATTGAAATAAGTTCAAATGGAAGAAAAAAATCTGTTGATAAATGAATTCCAATTTGTTGACTATTACTTAAAAAATCTTTCTCTATAATCTGGTTTGATCTTGTAGTCCAAATAATACCGTACCATGACGTATCTGAAATATTAGTAATTAGTGAAATAAAAATACTTTTACAAACCATCAAATTAATTCCATCTCCTACGGTCCAAAGATGAAAATCTTTGAAATATTCTGAACCATTCATGAACATCACAACAAAAATGATTTAAACATTTATAGCTCCTACGTAAATAAGTAGTTGCGCAGCAGCTACAAAATAGGAGTTAGATAGAATATAGAATAACGATGTACAAAAAATAACCAACCCCAACGAAAAGGTATAATAAATTGGATTGGAAGTAACACCACTCCTAGACCCCCTAATATAAGACCCGATCCTAGAAAGACTAAATGAAAATCATCTATTGGTTCAGATAAATCCATTTTTTATAAAAAATCAAAAACGAAGAATTTCATGACTTTATTGACCTGATCAGGAAAGAAGAAGTTTTTCTATTTTTTATGATACTTTTAAATTATTAATTGAATGAAATTGTAATGGGTATGAATTGACGTAGATGTTTTTATTTTATTGGACCACTATCAATTCTTTATTCGTCGAAAGAGTAGTTTAAACCTATCTATTTTTTTATATCATTTTTCTACTTTAAAACCATTACTATCATAATATAGAAATCCGTTTTGTTTTCAATCTAAATTAAGCTAGGAGTCTCATTAAGCAACCACTAGTTTAAATTGACCAAGCAAAAATCTCATTCTTTTAGATACGAACTAAGCCTTCGTAATTCGTAATTTTTTTCAAATTAAATTAGGGATTTATTCATTGTTTATTTGAAGTAAATTCGAAATTGTTCGAATTGTGTAATCATCAAGTACTGACATTGGTAAGCGACCCAAAATGATTTGATAATAATTCAATTCATGACGATTATAAGTAGAAAGTTCATATTCTTCGGTCATTGGTAAACAATTTGTTGGGCAATACTCAGCGCAATTACCACAAAATATACAGATTCCAAAATCAATACTGTAATTAAGCAATCATTTCTTTCGAATATCAGTTTCCAACTTCCAATCAACAACGGGTAAATCTATAGGACATACATGCACACATACTTCACAAGCAATGCATTTATCAAATTCAAAGTGTATTCAGCCTCGAAAACATTCCGGTGTGATCAATTTTTTGTAGGGGTATTGAATAGTTATAGGTAAAAAATTTGCATGGGATAGGGTAATCATGAAACCTTGGCCAATATATCTGGCAGCTCGTATTGTTTGTTGACCATAATTTATAAATTCAGTTATCATAGGAGCATATTTAGAATATCTATAAAAAGGGTTTTATGCTTGTTTCTTTCTCTTGTTTGAGACAAGTCGTGAATCTAGAATATTATGGTCTTTTACACTGAAAGAAGTTGGGACGAGGTTGTCAATAATAGATTACCTAGAGAAATAGGTAAAAGAAATTTCCACCCATGATTTAATAGTTGGTCCATTCTCAGCCTCGGTAAAGTCCATCTTGTTGCAATA
>NW_025818349.1:0-2691 GCF_002878395.1 Capsicum annuum | reverse complement strand
TAATGTTTGAGTATGAGTCATATGGTATGACTTGTAGCTAGACCTGACATGACCTAAAACCAGGCCATGTCGTATGGGCACCTCAATTCCACATGAACCAGAGGTCGCCTGATAACCCATCTCAATTATCACATCAATCACATGGGTCGGGTAAATCCAGACCACATAATGAGATAGTGGAAAACATACTACAAGTCATAACTTAAATAATGTTTAACCATTTCATAAATATCAACACTCTAACTATTATACCCAAGTCCAAAGTCATCCATAATAACTCTATACAAACCGAGCTTTAGAAATTTATAGGTCGGGACAAAGCCCCGACAATAGCCAAACCAAGTCAAAATGACAAAGTCTAAAGATTGGAGACCAAGGAAGAATGTCCTCCAAAGAAAGGATGCTCACCACTCCAAAGTCAATGCATGAACCACTTCAATTATCTAATCACTATGCAGGAAGAAAAGAAGATGGCCCAACCCCTATGTTGCATTGGGACATAACATCTAGAGACGGTTAGCAGTTGGAATGCCAGTATGTAACTCAGAGATAAGGATTAAATAGCATCATTATTCAACAACAAGCAATATATCATATTCAATCACATTCAAAACCTTATACATACATATAGACATGTCATATACTATTCAAGGGGACAAGTCTTATCAACACTCTGGAAGCACTCATTCATCATATATGCAATGGAGGACTCCAACCTTCCACACTTATAAGTTCAAGCATTTTTCATTACGCATAGGACTTTAACTGTATTCACATATCATCAAGTAAGGGACTTTAACCACATACACAACCATTTTAGTGTGGGACTCTAACCACTCACACACATTCATATAAGTGAGGGACTCTAACCACTTGTTGACACATTTGGAAAGGGACTCTAACCTCATGCCATATTAGATAGGGGACTCTAACCCCAAGCTAATTCATTTATGAGGCACTTCAACCTAATGAGATCTTATTATGAAAGGGACTTTAGCCACAAACGATTTAATTAGGCAAGGGACTTTAACCTCAAGCCATCACGACTATCATTAGTCAAAATTGGGACTCTAACCCTTTGTCCATGCATCCACATACATTCAATTCCACACATAAGGACTTTAACTATAAGACCCCACAAAATTTCTAGCTTAATTCAGTCATTTAAGCTTGTTAAGGGGTCCCAGACTTAGAATATATTAGCTAAGTATTCAGACTTAATGCCATTTTAGCCTTTGAAAGTTGGAAATCTTATTTTGAGACCTTTACATCCCTTAAATATTAGAGTTAATTCATGATCAAGAAGGTCAATAGATGTTCCCGAATAAGTTTTGGAATTTTAGGATCTTATTTAGACCATGTTTGAGTGCCCAAATAGTGGGTCGACACAATCTCAATGCATTACGTTGACCATCGCATTGATAAGATTGTGTTTCCCAAGCTTTAGTGCAAATTTAAGTGAACCAAGGCAGACTCAACGTGGTGCTTTGGCTATTGTATTGATGCCAATGATACGGTGCTTCAGCCTGTACGTCGGTAACACAGTTTAAAGGCATTAAAAGGACGCTTCCTCAGGGTTAATTAGGTCTTTTTTCCACACTCTTCAGCCCCTAAAACATGAAATTAAACCCTTTGAAGAGCAATCATACTCATTCTTTCTCAAAAGTTCTCAAGAACAGAATACTAGGTGTTCAAATTTCAAATCAAGAACTCAAGAACTCACCATTAATTTCTTAGAATTCATCAACTAAGGTATGTGAAGTGTTCATCCAAGGGTCCCTTTAACCCTTGGAGTGTAAGAAACTATTTTTAAACTTCAAGTTTATGGATTTCATGAATTCCATGTTGGGTTTGATTATGTTCATATTTATAATGATTAATTGGGATTATAATCCATGTTTTATGATACATTTTATGTGAGGTTAACTGATATGTATGTAATATCATTAGGATCCATGTAAAACCCTTAAAATTGTCAACGGGGATTTGAATTATATGTCTACTTGTTGTTTAGTGTTATGTGCATATGTATGCTCACCAAGTACTTGATGAATTGTTCATGTGAACTAATAAGGGAAAGAAATCATATCATGCTATCTTATTTTCAAGTAATACCATGCAAGAGTTTGATAAGATGTCTCTATAGATGCATTATGGATTTAATGTGCATGCTTATGCTAAGCAAGATCATGTGATTCTTTATTTTTATGCTATTGAGTCCTGGGGTATTTAATACCCGATAATTTAGTTGTTTACTTAGAGCTAGTGTCAGTTACGAAGTAAGCTCAACAGTGACTTAATCATTAGAACTCAACCAGTTACAGAAATACAGGAAATCTCAGTAGTGTTTGTAATTCAGTCATAGTACTTAGTTTAGACCTAAGTAGCACTATGTGCTCAGTCAGTAAACAAAATTCAATAGTATTTCGCCAATCTATGAAACTCAGTGAACTCAGTTCAGTTCAGTTAAATAGTAATATTAGTAACAAATCAGTCCAGTCTAGTATAGACTAGAAATCAGTTTAGTGTCAGTTAAGTTGGGAGTAGGATTTAACACCGAGCGAACCCAAGGATGGGGGCATTCCTATCAATAGAGGGTTTAACAATTAGTAGCAATCCCTGTATTACAAAACTATGTAGCCAGCATAGGTTGAGATAATTTTTTTCTTGCAAAATACTATAATGGTTGAT
>NW_025818348.1:0-1057 GCF_002878395.1 Capsicum annuum | reverse complement strand
AACTTTTTCTTTATCTTTATCCATATATATTTGGTAAGCTATATACTGTTTTTTTTCTCTTTGAACTTAATGTTTACAGGGAGCAATCCAATTTATAACCGACTTCCAGATATTTTTGGCAAGTTATCTAGCCAGAATTCGAAGGAAGAATCATTCTGCAACATCATGCAATTTTTAATTGCTTCAATTAAGAAGGTGCCATGATTTTAACCTGCCTCTTTGGGCTCTTCTGTAGAGAATTGATTGGAATATTTGTATTTTTAGGACAAGCAAATGGAAGCTCTTGTCGAGAAGCTTTGCAAAAGATTTTGTGGAGTTACTGGTACGAAATTTGAAAATTGTTTTGATTTATTTCCGTGAAGAATTTGTGTAATATGATCAACTATTAGAAGAAGCGAAGAGAGAAAATATATTGGGTACTTTTAGTTTACAACGATATCTGTTCCGTAAGTTTACACTATTCTAAGCTCTAGAAGTTATTCTGCCCTTGGGTTTGGTCTATTTGCATATACTTTCTTGAAACTAAATGTTAAAATATGTATGTCTCTTTATTTTTTCCCCTAAACTTGACATTGAGGTTTACCACAACTTTCTGTGAGGTTTCACGGTTTTGTCGATAAATCACGATACCAGCTTGCTCTACTTGCTATTGCTAGCCATGTCATGCAGTTTACTGTCAGATTTTATAGTTCTTTCTCTAGTTAATCCTGCGTGATTTGCGTTTCAGAGATGTGGTGGTTGTCAACTTTGAGTTGTGGTTCTACACGTTTCAAAGGTTCTGATATACTTATTTGAGATTGTTTTAGAAGTTGCCGGTCTTTCAGTACTATTTGGTACCACGGCTTTGTGGATGCTTCATCTGATATTTGCTTTCATACTCAGCTTTCTATGCTATTATGGAAAGTGTGTTTACAGTATTTCTAGGAGTACCTTTGCAAAAATTTAAAAGAAAAATTATAATTAGGAGACCTTTGAATGAATAGATTTTAGTGAGTTTCTGATTTGCTATTTGAATTATCACTAGAGAAACTTCTGCATGTTAACATGCTCTTTTATG
>NW_025818347.1:0-1046 GCF_002878395.1 Capsicum annuum | reverse complement strand
GTAATTGATATCAATTCAATATAATCAATCGATAAAAAACATGAGAAATTCATGGGATTGAATTGCCGAAATTATAAAAGTAATTAATATCAATTATTTTCGTATTTGAGCCCTTTATGTAATTGTAGATTAATTAGCTACAATCAAGCTATAAAATTAGGATAGATTTATGGTAAATAAATATATAATATTAATAATAATTTTATTGTTATCAAATTAATTAGATTAAACTGAGTTAGAAATCAGTTAATATTGACAATTATTTTAATAAAAAATATATGCAAAGTTTCGTAATTGATATACATATATTGGTTACAAAAACAACGAACACTGACTTCTACTTTAGCCATAAATATATTTTAAAATTTACATACAATATTAAATTTAAGGAACTTTAGTCTATATATTATGATCATAAAATTGATTCTAATTACTTGAAATTAATTAGTTGATTGTGTAGTCCTATTACAATTATGTCGTACATCATTCATTTCATAAAAATGCATATAATTAATTGATTTTGTACAATCTACTATGATTTTATTAATTCAAATGAAATGATTTTTAAATGATAAGTTTGGATTATAAAAATAAAGGTGATTATTGTATGACTTTAGCATTTCTTATGTATTAAAAAAGATTTATATACAAAAAAATGTCATCCCTCAAAACAATTAAATTTGAACTATTTTAGTGAAACAATGAAAGATTGAATATAAGAAAATCCGTGATTAAGAAAAGAAATAATTGTCACCTTATTTGAGTTTTTAGCAAATTGTAAAGATAATTAAATAATTAAATTGTAAATTGATAGGAAATTTTTGAGAAATAAATCAGTAATTAGGAAAAGAAATAATCGTTACCTTTTTAAAATTCTTCCCAAAATTATAAAGGGAATTAATATAAATTTGATATAACCAAACTATAAGAATATGTCAAATTCATGGGATTAAATTTTTGAAATTATAAAAGTAATTAATATCAATTGTTTCCATATTTGAGTCCTTTATGTAATTGTAGATTAATTAAATATAATCAAGCTATAA
>NW_025818346.1:0-1248 GCF_002878395.1 Capsicum annuum | reverse complement strand
AGGTATAAATCAATTTAAGGGGAAAAGCCTAAAGGCCAAAACAACCACATCATCAAATCATCCATGATGCATAATTGAAATATAGATTCCAAAACCCCTTTATAAATACATTCTTGATAAACTTTAAAATTATGTTCAAGTGCTTCAACAAGCCCATGTAGTTTTTAGAGTGAAATCCACGTACCTTATATCCCTTAGGAGGAAGAGTGGAATCTAAATCACACCTTAGTTCTAGAAATTTCTGTCTTGCAAGGATGAGTTCTAGGTCTTGAAAGAAGAGGATAGGGTTTTCAATAGATGTTAAGGGAGTTATTTTTCATGAAAACCAACCTAAAGTGCTGATATGATGTTTTAATCTCGGTTTTGGGGAGTATTAGAATAAGTGAAAATGACCTAATTGCCCTTGAAAATATGGATTTTAAAAGCTGAAACAACTGGGCATCGACGCGCTTGGCGACGCGGCACGTCGATGGCATCGATGTGATACCTGATGCATCACGCCCTAATTGCACCAAGACTCAGTACTTTTTCCTGGCAGTTCTTGGACAAAATTGATCAACGCGATGAGCAACGCGACACGCTAAGATTGCATTGGTCCACTATTTTGGGACACCAAACAAGGTCTAATGCGGCCCGAAAAAAATCCAAAACTTGTTCGGGAACACCTATTGACCTCCTGAATCAAGAACTATCTAACATATCAACTATTGAGGGTCGAGAAGGTGAAAAACAAAATCGTCAAAGATTAGGGGCTCAAAAATGACTAAGTCCCTTTTTACAATTAGAATATTTTCAAGTTGCTAGCCTCTCAAACATTCCTATAGGTGAAAAAAAATGGTGGGACTGATTAGTTCTTATAACACTTCACATTGAATGTCCAATGATAATTGATTTGTTAAAACCTTACTAAGAAAAGAATTTTAGTGAAGAAAAAAGAGTAGACATATTTTAACCTATGTATTGCTTTTTGCCTCGTTAAAAATCTTATCAGAAAAATTCAGTAGGACACAACTTGACTAAAGAAAAAGATCGCACCCATTGGACCCATGAAATTCGATTAGCTAAATTCTCTCTCTCAGATACACGTCTATATATAAAATTTAATTTTTCTCCCTCTAGATATTTAGTCAGATTAAAAATATAAATCAATTATTTGATATAATTACGAGTCTACTAGTCTTGGACATATGCGTTACGGGTGTCTTTTTTAATGTAAAACGATTTGCAAGATAAAGAGAGAATAAAGAA
>NW_025818345.1:0-1634 GCF_002878395.1 Capsicum annuum | reverse complement strand
TTTTCTTCTTCACAAAGACCTGATATTCAACAAACAGCAACAATATCAGTCGACGAACCAACTTCAACATCGAAAACCTGACCTCTCTTCGACCCGAAATCGGTCCACAATGACCCGACCCGAAGAAGCTTCAACTCGATCATTTCCCTCTTCAACGCGTGCTTATCCACGCAAAATCGTACTAAAATCACAAGAATGTTCTAGAAAGAGGCTAGGTGGCAGCCCTCAATGTTCCAAAAATCATTAGCTGTCAAGAATCCGTTCCAAGTTGTTAGGATTGTACCATGAAGGTACGCATGTGCTCCTTTTCCATTGGTTGAAAAATCCATTTCTCAGAATATTCTCAATGGAAAAATTCGGTACGATTGGTGAGCTGAAGATCTCTTTTGTTTGAATTCAAATTCTCCTATTTCGAATATCCCCGAAATACCCCTTTTCATCCTCTATATAAACAACCCACTGTTGAGTGAAAAAAAGGTTGTTGGAAATTCTTGGGTTAGGAATTTGAGGGGAAAATTTCTCCTTTCTTTCTTGGACTGGAAAAATCAAGAGGACGGAAAATTCGAGGATTTTTGGTTGAAAAATTTGGGGGGAGAATTGAAAAAAAAAACGTTGTTCGAAAATTCTTGGGTGGGGAAAATCAGAAAGGGTCAAAAATTTTGGGAGTTGAAAGTGGTTTTCGAAATTTTAAGAGAAAAGCCAGAAGACGCACTATTGGTGGTCGACGTCACGAGATTCTGGTAGCGACGTTTTTACTGATAGCTCGTCGTCCCGTTTGCTGCTCCCTCAAAGGTAACATCCTATCCCTTTGATTGCTCGAGTACTTCTGCTTCATCTCAATCTTCTACAGTCGTGAATAAATTTTTTAGTATGATTGTATGTTGGGTTATTTGTTGGTGATGGCTTTGATAGCCGTAGGTAGTTGTTTTGGTAGATTTCCGATTTAATACTCTCATTTTTTGTGAAATGCTTAAGGTTTGTATAGCTAACTTTATGTTAAAGTTTCATGTTCTGCGATTCTGTTTGAGTTGCTGGTATTTTGTTAAGGCTGATTTTGTCGTTTAAAGTTTCATGCTTTTGATTCTGGTTTGAGTTACTGGTATCCTGTTAAGGCTAGTTTCGTGGCTAAAGTTTGATTCTGTTTGGTTGTTTTGGGCTGTTTGTATGTTGTCATGGTTGGCTTTAGGGTTTAAAGTTGCGTGCTATGATCATTTTGGGTCGATGGTGCCCTGTTCTAGATTGTCTTATTTTAAAGTTTCGTGTTTTGTTCTTGTTTTGATAGATTTCAGGCCGAGGGTGTTTTGTTCATTGTTGGTATTAACGTCGTCTTGTTTGTCAAGACTTCCCCATGAGTTCTTTGGCTTTCCAAATGACAAAGAATGACGAAGATAAGATCGACAAAAACTGACAAATCCCATGATTCCTCGATGACCATTTCGGCTATTAGAACTCGTTTGAGTTTGGCAAAAGAGGATGAGGATGATAGTAGTGCCCCGCCACTTTCCCTTTAGCTTTATCTGCCATGCCTTTTTTTTTTGTGGATTCGGTTATCCTTCCTTGTCTCTTGAGCTTATTGCTAGTACATGATCGGGTTAGGGAGATGAATGCAATAATGGGGTATCTTAGTATGTTTA
>NW_025818344.1:0-1383 GCF_002878395.1 Capsicum annuum | reverse complement strand
CAAAACTAACCCAAGCCTAGTAAAAACTTATTTTGACTATGGACTGTTAAACACCATATACACCCAAGAAGGAGAAGAATTAACAGATATGGAAGAATTACACAAGATATTCACCACTTACAAAAGGATAACGAAAGGAAATCTATTTTACATAAAGTGTTATACTGCACCGGCAGAGATACTATATGACGAAATAAAACCAGTTATACAAGTTGTAAAGATAGGACTAACTAGAGATATGATCATACCAGAAGATATTACACAGAAATCGGAGATACCCAGAATTGAGATACCCGACTTCTACGCAAATAAACGACTTATCGGACTAGCTATGATTATCCAATAACTAGCAAATAATTATACTAATGGAAACCCAATATGGAGCTATTATTCGAGAGATCATCAAATGATTTACTCTAATTCAAAAGAGCTATGACAAGCAGATATGGAAGATGTCAGACAATGGATAATGACATTACTTAACCCAAAAAAATAATCTACCGCAAGAGCAATTAAAAAAGGATTTATTTCAGACGAACTACTGACAAGGTATTGTAAAATAATTGGACACAAATATCCAGATCACCAATGTTCAAGATGTAATGGAGATGATAACATTATTCCAGAAGTACATCTAGAATAAAAGAAGATAAAACGCCAGCTGGAAAAATAAGATAAGAAACAATAATAGAGATACAACAGATACGACAACATTAACGGAGACAAGATATTAAATTATTGTATAGATTGTTTTTAGTCTTTACGTAAAAGAATTGTAATTATTGTTCCTATATGTAGACTTGTAGGCTTGTAGAATTTCTTAAAGGCTATAGGTCTAGGTAGTAGCCTTTTTGACTTTTTATTAGTAGTTTTTAGCATTTTAAAAAAACGTGTAAAGATACAAGAATATGAATATGAATAAAATATTTGAAAAGAATTGTAATTATTGTAAGTTCCTATATGTAGACTTGTAGACTTATAGACTTGTAGAATTTTCAAAAGGCTATAGGTCTAGGTAGTAGCCTTTTTGACTTTTTATTAGTAGCCTTTTTTTTAGCAACGTGTAAAGATTGTAAAGATTGATTTCATTCTATCAATAAAGGAAGCTGAAGGCATTGCAAAGCAAGCCTTCATGCGTTGAAGCAAATACTCTCTCCATTCCACAATAAATATTTTACTCAGTTAATTAAAAAATAGACATATTTTAATGGAAAAAGCTATGGAGGAACAAACTTCAGAAATATCAAACCTACACAAACAGGTATATTTATTTATGATTATGAATAGCTAAATTCATAATTCCCAACAATCATGATATGATAAAATAAATTCATATTAGTTACTTTATAGTAGAATTATTCTTCGAATAATTCTACTATAAAG
>NW_025818343.1:0-1816 GCF_002878395.1 Capsicum annuum | reverse complement strand
GTTATTGCAACCAGTTGAGGGCTGCAGGAGGAAAGGAAGAACTGTTCATGGCCTTCTTTGGCGAGAGTCTTTCAGATTTGGCCTTAGAATGGTTTATCGATCGAGACATCGATAAATGGAACAGCTGGGATGATTTGGCTTCTGAATTTGTTCAACATTTTTAGTACAACATGGACCTGATTCCGAATGAAAAATCCTTGGTCAACATGAAGAAAAAGAGCACTGAAGGTTTTAGGGAATACGCGATAAGGTGGCGTGAACAGGCCGCCAGGGTAAAGCCTCCAATGAAAGAAAGTAAGTTGGTAGAAGTTTTCATTCAGGTGCAGGATGAGACCTATTTTCAACATTTACTTTCGGCAATGGGAAAGTCTTTTATGGAAGTCCTCAAAATGGGGGAGATGATAGAGGACGGAATTAAGACCGGCCGAATAGTGAGTTTTGCTGTATTAAAAGCCACCACACAAGAGATTCAAGGTGGATCTGGCAAATTTGGAGGTAAAAAGAAGAAAGAGGATGTGGCAACTATCGTAGCTGGAACCCATTCCTATCCCAAAAGACCACCTCGCCCCTATCCCCAATCCCAAGCCCAAGTCTACACCCAAGCTCCATATATTCCTCCCCACCATTACTACCCTCCACAAAACCCTTTATATTCTATTCCACCACCCCCGTACCCAGTATATAGCGCGCAGCCATATGCCCAAACCCCTTCTTATCCACAGTGGCGTGCGCAAGCTCCACAAAATCACCCATTCACTCCACCAAATTACCAAAACCCCTCTAGACCCAGTTTTTAGCCTAGGCCCGAGTATAAGAAAGAGAAGGTGGTCAAAAATCAATTCACACCTCTTAGAGAGTCATATGCTAGCTTGTTTGATAGGTTGAGAAAGTTGAAGGTTTTAAGCCCAATTCAAGGAAGGCTTTCAAATCCACCACCGAGGAATCTCGATTATTCTTTAAGGTGCGCGTACTGTTCTGATATGCCAGGCCATGATATTGAGAAATACTGGCATTTAAAGAGAGTTGTCCAAGATTTAATTAACACAAATCAGATACTGGTCCAGGCCCCGAAAGGTCCAAACATTAACCAAAATCCGTTGCCAACCCATGCTGAAGCCAATATATTAGAATTGATATATGACGGGAAAGAGTCTTCGAGGGGTTATAAGCCTATTGTCAAGATACAGACCACTGAGGAGAAATCGGTGAATGTAGCAGAGTCTTTGAAAGCAATGTCATTGAGCCAGGAAGGAATGAGGGAAGATAAAGCCCAAGAAAGCACAAAGAAGCCCCTGATCACAGTCCAGGGCGCCAGAGGGCGTGTTGATTTAAGTCAGGATAAACCTAAGTTGACAGTGGTGGGAGCTCTGAGTCAGCCCATCTTGACGGTGAAAGGAGCACTATCAGCACCTATTGTCCTCAAACCAGTGACCCAACCTCCGATAATTGATACAAAAAGGATTTCCTGGAATTATGGGCGGACTGTGATGACCTATCAAGGGAAAGAAGTTGTGGAAGATGTAGATGAGGTAAGGGGTTTGACAAGGTCAGGAAGATGCTTCGTGCCTAAAAGCTTAAGAAAGTCCCAGCCAACGGTGAGTGGACCGTCATCTATAAAAAAGCCTATCACCGAAGAAGAAGTCGAAGAATTTTTGAAAAAGATGAAATTGCCAGAGTATTCAATA
Source organism: Capsicum annuum (assembly GCF_002878395.1). Classification (NCBI taxonomy): domain Eukaryota; kingdom Viridiplantae; phylum Streptophyta; class Magnoliopsida; order Solanales; family Solanaceae; genus Capsicum; species Capsicum annuum. Next base: position 131 of record NW_025818343.1, on the reverse strand, counting down.
TTAGACCAGCTGAAGAAAACCCCTGCTCAAATTTCCCTTTTATCTTTGTTATTGCACTCCAAGGAGCATCGTGATGTTTTACTGAAGGTATTAAATGAAGCATATGTTACAAGGGAGATTACAATCAACCA
>NW_025818342.1:0-2016 GCF_002878395.1 Capsicum annuum | reverse complement strand
ATACCAAATTCTACTTCTCGTTCAGGAGGTAAACCTGGAAGATCTTCAGGGAATACATCAAGAAATTCACTTACTACTGGTACAGTGTGAAGATCTGGTGATTCCGCTTCCGTATCCTTTACCCTAACTAAATGACATATGTAGCCCTTGGAAATCATTTTTCTCACTTTGAAATAAGAAATAAATCTACCTCTTGGTGCGCCAATCTTACCTTGCCATTCAAAACTGCTTCATTAGGAAAATGTAAATACATCTTTTTCGTACAACAGTCAATTTTGGCATAACAAGACGCCAACCAATCCATACCTATTATAACATCAAAATCTACCATTTCTAGTTCCACAAGATTGGCCATCGTGTCTCGACCGCACACAGTTACTACACAATCTTTATAATCTTTTCTAGCAATAATAGACTCCCCAACCGGGGTAGACACTTCCAACGGCTTATCTAACAATTCGGGGGTTCTTTTGAACTTTCCAGCAACCAAAGGAGTAACATATGATAATGTAGAACCCGGATCAATTAAAGCATATACTTCAAATGAAAATATGGGCAACGTACCCGTAACCACATCTGGGGAAGCCTCTAGATTCTGTCGATCCGCTAAAGCATAAGTGCGATTCTGAGTCCCGCTGGAATTGAAGACTTTTTTTCATTTCTAGCGTGACCCGCAGGTTGTACGCCTCTACCAGAATAAGATACCGGTGACGATGATGCAACAGCTGATCCCGAAGGTCATGCTACGCCACCTGCGCCCCTTCATGGGCATTCTCTCATCATATGCCCCGTCATACCGCACCAAAAACAAACATTTGTTCCCATTCGACATACGCCCATATGATGCTTTCCGCATCGATTACATAGCTCTCGAGAAGGTCTCAATTGGCTTATGTTCCCTTGCCTATGATAACCCACTGATCGCGAACTATGACCCTCACTTCTTTGCCCAAATTGATTGCCTCTGAACCCCTGATGCTGTGGTGGAGCACTAGCTGCAGAATAAGAAAATAATGGCCTAGGTGGTCTAGCAGAAAATTGAGGTCTAAAACCTCCCTGTGGCGCCATAAACTGCCCTGTAGATCTGGCCCTCTTAGAAGATTCGCTTTCAAATTCCTGTGTTCTTTTTCTTTGCATCTGATCTTCCATTTTCTGTGCAAATGCTTGGATCCTAGCTATATCCATGTCTTTATTCAGTGCAGCAATAGTACAATCCCTAACCAAATACGGATCCAATCCATCCACATACCGATGAACTCCGTATCCATAGTAACTATAATATTTGGAGCATATCTGGACAAGGAATTAAATCGAAGACTATACTCCCTCACATTTGTATTACCCTATCGAAGATTTAAGAACTAATCCGCACGGGCCTGACGAGTCTCATATGGAAGATAATGATCAATAAATGCCTCTTTGAACTCTTTCCAAGTAGCTGGGGGTGCATCAATGCCCCTTGACCATTTCCAGTCTTCATACCAATATATAGCCTCACCTTTGAATCTATACACGGCTAACTCCACTGTCTCTCTGCCCGATACATGCATCACCTCTAGGGTCCTTTGGATCTGATCAATAAAGTCCTGTGGATCTTCGTTAAGATCGGATCCGGTAAAAGTAGGCGGATCCATCTTAAGAAAATCTTGCGTTCGAAGACTAGCCGCCCTATCAGTACCTCTAGGACCCGTGGCAGGAATATCTTGCCCTTGGACTTGACCGGCAACAATTCGGGTCAACAGTTGTACTGCATCCCTCATATCCTGATCAGCAGCATTAACAAGTGGTTCTGTGATTGTGGTTTGCCTCCCCCTTATTCCATCTGGAGTGGAAGACATTTCAGATACCCGCTCAACTTGAGCTTCACTCTGATTAACTTGTACAGGTGGTGACTTACTAGTCCCTTCTCCGGCAGCTACGTCTACCCGCTCGCCGGTATTCTTACTTCTGGTATCCGGTATTCTTACTATAATAAGAGAAACAAATGGATTCAGTGGCCAACTATGACTTCGTTTG
>NW_025818341.1:0-1015 GCF_002878395.1 Capsicum annuum | reverse complement strand
CTAAACCACCTAAGCCATTATCTTCTTATTCTATAGCTAGTGCCCCACCACAGTTCCAACGGTCCAGAGGAAATTAATTTGGGCATAGAAGTGAGAGTCAGAGTTTGCAGACAGTGGGGTACCAAGGGCAAGGGAATATGAGCCAATCGAGACCTCCTTGAGAGCCATGCAATAAATGTGAAAGGTATTATTTGGGCGCATGTCAGCTGGGGACCAATGTTTGCTTTTGGTGTGGTATGTCGGGGCATATGATGAGAGAATACCCACGAAGGGGCATAGGGGGTATGGAACAACCTACGAGGTCATTTGTTGCATCATCATCATCGATGCTTTATTTAGGAAGGGGTGCACAACCAATGGGTCGTGTTAGAGGTGATAGATGAGCCACGAGTTCTAGCAAGGCTCAAAATTGTACGTATACTCTATCGGATCGATAGAATTTAGAGGCTTCCCTAGATGTGGTTACGGGTACATTGTCTATCTTTTTATTCGATGTATATGCCTTAATTGATCCCAGCTCTACATTATCTTATGTTACTCCATTGGTTGCTAGAAAGTTTGAAAGAATACCCAAACTGTTAGTTAAGCCATTTGAAGTGTCCACACTAGTTAGGGAATCTATTATAGCTAGAAGGGTTTACCAAAACTGCATAGTAACTATTTGTGGTTGTGATACGATGGTTGATCTCGTGGAGTTAGAAATGGTAGATTTTGATGTTATAATTGGTATGGACTGGTTAGCATTTTGTTATGCCATAATTGATTGCTGCACGAAAAAAGGTATATTTCTATTTTCCAAATAAATCAGTCCTTGAATGGAAAGGTGAAATTGGCGCGCCAAGAGGTAGATTTATTTCTTATTTTAAGGCAAGAAGAATGATTTCCAAGGGATACATACATCATTTAGTTAGAGTAAGGGATACAGAAGCGGAGACACCAACTCTTCACGCTGTTCCGGTGGTAAATGAATTTTCTGATGTATTTCCTGAAGATCTTCCAGGTTTGCCTCCTGAAC
>NW_025818340.1:0-1297 GCF_002878395.1 Capsicum annuum | reverse complement strand
TTGATTCATGTACAGTCTCCATACATAGAGATGATGAAGAACAACTTCTTCTTTTTTCGATCATCAACTAATGATGCAAACAAGACCCCTTCACCACCATTAAAGTCCAAGGAATTTTCTTCTTGGAGGAGTGTTTCATTGTCATCTGGATCCTTCTATGACAGTGGGTCAGGAAAAACCAATTTCACAAATTTGAGCAAATCTCCCCATGGTCACAGTAAGAAAGTTCATCCTAAGAAATCTGGTCTTGATTCAAGCCGGTATGCATATCATTTTGCTGTAGTTTCCTTTTTCACACCTAAACTGAGGTTTTAATTTACATTTGCTTGTCCAAAGTAATGAAAAATGTTTCTTCACGGTAGAGACCTTAGCGTTCTAGTGTTGATTCGGACTATTAGAATATTGACAAAGGAGAAAGTACAAATGGCTTCTGAAGTTTCAAGCATGCTACGGAATCAAGTTGCTGAAAGGGCTTCTGCTAAGGAAGAAGCCAGCATATTACAGGCAGAACTAGATTCACGGACACGAAGATTGGAGACAGAAAAGAATGAGTTACAATTAGTACTGGAAAAGGAGTTGGATAGAAGATCCAACAATTGGTCTCTAAAACTTGAGAAATACCAAATTGAACAACATAGACTCCATGAAAGGGCAAGGGAGCTTGCAGAGCAGAATGTCTCTCTACAAAGGGAAGTCTCTTCATTTAATGAGAAGGAAGTAGATAATAGAATCAAGATGTTATTTTCGGAGAAACAACTTGAAGATTTGTCTAAGAGAGTAGAGCAAGTGTCAGAGAAGAATCAAAATCTAAGGCAGCAGCTCACTCAGTTACAAGAGAAATATCGAGTAGCTCAAGACAATAGAGATTATGTCCGGGAAAACTACCAAGAAAAGGTTAAAGAGCTTAAATCGGAGACTTTGCTGACAACTGTGCTAAGGACAAGCTCTATTCCGAGGAGATGGACATAAAGCAACTTCAGGCTAATCTAGCCGCAGCAGTTAAAGGTAACGACATTCTCAAATGTGAAGTGCAAAATGTGTTGGACGCTCTTTCTTGTGCCACACCCAAGTTGAAATATCTCGAGCTTCAGGTAAGCAAGCAATGTTAAGATCTCATTGCAACAGAATAGTTTTTATTTTTCAACTTTGGATACCTCGTCTTCATTTATGATAGCCTGTTCGCATGTTACTCTCTCTGCATTAGATTTCTACTTCTGTTTGATTTTAGGTTCATCTTTGTTCCATCTGAAGTTCACGGTTTTCTTTATGAACTTGTATACATGAGTTGCTGGCATGT
>NW_025818339.1:0-2410 GCF_002878395.1 Capsicum annuum | reverse complement strand
CAGGATATCATAGCTCGAAAATTGAAAAGTTTAGAACAGGCTATGAGGAATCTGCAAGGAATCGGAGATTATAGGAGTGTTTCTTATAAAGATCTTTGCATGTTCCCAGACATCAATCTTTCCCCCGGTTTTAACATGCCTAAGTTCGAGAAGTATGCAGGATACGGCGATCCCGTGGCACACTTAAGACGTTATTGCAACCAGTTGAGGGCTGTAGGAGGAAAGAAAGAATTGCTCATGGTCTTCTTTGGCGAGAGTCTTTCAGATCTGGCCTCAGAATGGTTTATCGATCGAGATATCGATAAATGGAACAGTTGGGATGATTTGGCTTCTAAATTTGTTCAGCATTTTCAGTATAACATCGACCTGATTCCAGATGAAAAGTCCTTGGTCAACATGAAGAAAAAGAGCACTGAAGGCTTCAGGGAATACGCGATAAGGTGGTGTGAATAGGCTGCCAGGGTAAAGCCTCCAATGAAAGAAAGTAAATTGGTAGAAGTTTTCATTCAGGCGCAGGATGAGACCTATTTTCAACATTTACTTCCGGCAATGGGAAAGTCTTTTATAGAAGTCCTCAAAATGGGGGAGATGATAGAGGATGGAATTAAGACCGGTCGAATAGTGAGTTTTTCCGCATTAAAAGCCACCACACAAGCGATTCAAGGTGAATCTGGCGCATTTGGAGGTAGAAAGAAGAAAGAGAACGTGGCGACTGTCATAGCTGGAACCCATTCCTATTCCAAAAGACCACCTCGCCCCTATCCCCAATCCCAAGCCCAAGTCTACACCCAAGCTCTATATATTCCTCCCCACCATTACTACCCTCCACAAAACCCTTTATATTCTATTCCACCACCACTGTACCCAGTATATAGAGCGCAGCCATATGTCCAAACCCCTTCTTACCCGCAGTGGCGCGCGCAAGCTCCACAAAATCGCCCATTCACTCCACCAAATTACCAAAACCCCTCCAGACCCACCTTTCAGCCTAGGCCCGAGTATAAGAAGGAGAAGGCGATCAAAAATCAATTCACACCTCTTGGGGAGTCATATGCTAGCTTGTTTGATACGTTGAGAAAGTTGAAGGTTTTGAGTCCAATTCAAGGAAGACTTTCAAATCCACCGCCGAGGAATCTCAATTATTCTTTAAGGTGTGCGTGCTGTTCTGATATGCCAGGCCATGATATTGAGAAATGCTGGCATTTAAAGAGAGTTGTCTAAGATTTAATTGACACGAATCAGATGTTAGTCCAGGCCCCGGAGGGTTCAAACATTAACCAGAATCCGCTGTCAACCCATGCTGAAGCCAATATGTTAGAATTGATATATGACGGGAAATAGTCTTCGAGGAGTTATAAGCCTATTGTCAAGATACAGACCATTGAGGAGAAATCGATGAATGTAGTGGAGTCTTTGAAAGCAATGTCATTGAACCGGGAAGGAATGAGAGAAGATAAAGCCCAAGAAAGCACAAAGAAACCCCCAATCATAGTACAAGGCACCGGAAGGCATGTTGATTTAAGTCAGGATAAACCTAAGTTGACAGTGGTGGGAGCTCTGAGTCAGCCCATCTTGACGGTAAAAGGAGCACTGGCAACGTCTATTGTCCTCAAACCGGTGACCCAACCTTCGATAGTTGATACGAAAAGGATTCCCTGGAATTATGGGCAGACTGTGATGACCTATCATGGGAAAGAAGTTTTAGAAGATGTAGATGAGGTAGGAGGTTTGACTAGGTCTGGAAGATGCTTCGTGCCTGAAAGCTTAAGAAAATCCAAGCCAACGGTAAGTAGACCATCATCTATCAAAAAGCCTCTCACCGAAGAAGAAGCCAAAGAATTTTTAAAAAAGATGAAATTGCCAGAGTATTCAATATTAGACCAGCTGAAGAAAACCCTGCTCAAATTTCCCTTTTATCTTTGCTGTTGCACTCCAAGGAGCATCGTGATGTTTTACTGAAGGTATTAAATGAAGCATATGTTCCTAGGGAGATTAAAATCAACCAACTTGAGAAAATGGTTGGAAAAATTTTTGAGGTCAATCGGATCAGCTTTTCTGATGATGAATTGCCTGTTGAAGGTACAGGGCATAATTGGGGCCTTTACATTACAGTGAAGTGTGAAGATTTCAACGTCACTCATGTTATGATTGATGGAGGTTCATGTGCAAATGTTTGCCCTATTTCTACTTTGCAAAAGCTAAATATTGGTGCTGACAGGATCAGGCCCAACAATGTATATGTTAGGGCTTTTGATGGTGCAAAATCAAATTCCATTGGCGAAATAGAACTAATGTTGACCATAGGGCCTGTTGAGTTCGCCATAGATTTTCAAGTATTGAATGTAGAATCCTCTTAAAATCTGTTGTTGGGAAGGCCGTGGATCCACAAGGCCAAGGCGGTTGCATCTAC
>NW_025818338.1:0-1696 GCF_002878395.1 Capsicum annuum | reverse complement strand
AAAATACTATAATGGTTGATACATCTCATTTGAGTTTTTCTACCAGCGAGGGTTGACGAAAGAGCTTCCTATCAGAGAGGGTTAACTCACAGCTTGTCCTTACCCATGGCACTGTATTAAAATCCTTCTAATTAGGGTTAAAGATTGGATCCCAATTATATTAGAGTGGGTCGCGTCGATTAGATAATTACCTCCCTCAGTCTCAGTTTCAGTCTCAGTCTCGGAATAGAACTCAGTTTAGTTATACAGATTCAGGACTATCAGATATAGTCAATCAACTCAGTACGAAACTCAGTTTAGTTCCACAGAATTCGGGACTATTAGATACTGTCATTCAGATATCAGTTATTAGTATTTAGACTCAGTACTCAGTGTTATCATAATCTTAGTTACAATCTATGTATTCATGCATATACTCTTATTCAGTCATTGTCATGATATTCAGTTAGTATTCTTCATGCATATGAACCCGTGTATGTCAGCCTACCTTATTAAGAATACCAGTACATTCAAAGTACTGACACATGCTTTTTGCACTATGATGTCTTATATCTAGGTTCAGACGCACGGGCTCCAGAGCACCCTTAGCAGTTCAGATCTTCAGCTTTTAAAGTAGTGGTGATTCCTCATAGTTCGATGACATGATTGTTATTTTTAGTATTTTAGTATTATTTTTAGTAGTTAGAGTTAGTAGAGTACTTGTCTCATTAAGTCCACAGTTCAGACAGTATAAAGGCTTTTCAGACTAGAGTATATTCAGACAGTTGTTTAGTTTTACAATACTTATATTCAGTTTTGGTATTTTGATACCGCATTCAGATTTATTTATAGATTTGAACCTTATGGCATATGTTTCTACCTATTTTTGCATTCATTATAGTATTTCTTACAAAGTTATTACAACAGGTACCAATCATAGGTTAACTTATAGTTCTTCGAAAGTATGAGCACCGTGTAGCATCTGGGGTACAGACTCAGGGTGTTACAGACTTGGTATCAGAGCCTAAGGTTCAACAGTGTCCTAGGAAGTTTGAAAGACGTATCTAGTAGAGTCTTATGCATGGGTGTATTGCATGCCATATTGATGGATAGGAGGCTACGAGGTGTTTTATGAATAGTTTCCCTTCTTTCTCTATTCATTCGTATGAGTAAGCATAAGCTACAGTAAAACTCTCAGTCTAATCTGCTTCTTTCTTTTGCTTACAGAACATATCTCCTAAAAGGACTAACAAAAGAAGAATCGAAAATCAGTTAGCACCTCATTCCGTTAAGCCAGATCCCTTGGACGAGCAGATCCCCTAGACGAGAACGTATCTTATGCAGAATTCAGGGATATATTCACTACTCTAGCCAATTCAGTTGCAACTCAGAATGATTGGTTAGCTACTGTTCCGGCCAACGCAGTGACCAATACTACGGCAACCAGGATTTGAGACTTTACTAGAATGAATCCTCCCTTATTCTCAGGTTCTAAGTCTGAAGAGGATCCACAAAAGTTCCTCTGTTAGGTTCAAAAAGTCACAGATATTATGGGAATGACTTCTAGTAAGAGTGCTGAGTTAGCTGCCTATCAGCTATAAGATGTATCACATATATAGTTTAAGCAGTAGAAGGTAGACAGGGGTGCAGATGTAAAGCCCATAGAATGGGACTAGTTTGCTATGACCTTCTTAGATAGATTCTTCCCCTTAGAGCT